>NW_027456100.1:0-15000 GCF_040206685.1 Ascaphus truei | reverse complement strand
CTAACCCTAACCCTAACCCTAACCCTAACCCTAACCCTAACCCTAACCCTAACCCTAACCCTAACCCTAACCCTAACCCTAACCCTAACCCTAACCCTAACCCTAACCCTAACCCTAACCCTAACCCTAACCCTAACCCTAACCCTAACCCTAACCCTAACCCTAACCCTAACCCTAACCCTAACCCTAACCCTAACCCTAACCCTAACCCTAACCCTAACCCTAACCCTAACCCTAACCCTAACCCTAACCCTAACCCTAACCCTAACCCTAACCCTAACCCTAACCCTAACCCTAACCCTAACCCTAACCCTAACCCTAACCCTAACCCTAACCCTAACCCTAACCCTAACCCTAACCCTAACCCTAACCCTAACCCTAACCCTAACCCTAACCCTAACCCTAACCCTAACCCTAACCCTAACCCTAACCCTAACCCTAACCCTAACCCTAACCCTAACCCTAACCCTAACCCTAACCCTAACCCTAACCCTAACCCTAACCCTAACCCTAACCCTAACCCTAACCCTAACCCTAACCCTAACCCTAACCCTAACCCTAACCCTAACCCTAACCCTAACCCTAACCCTAACCCTAACCCTAACCCTAACCCTAACCCTAACCCTAACCCTAACCCTAACCCTAACCCTAACCCTAACCCTAACCCTAACCCTAACCCTAACCCTAACCCTAACCCTAACCCTAACCCTAACCCTAACCCTAACCCTAACCCTAACCCTAACCCTAACCCTAACCCTAACCCTAACCCTAACCCTAACCCTAACCCTAACCCTAACCCTAACCCTAACCCTAACCCTAACCCTAACCCTAACCCTAACCCTAACCCTAACCCTAACCCTAACCCTAACCCTAACCCTAACCCTAACCCTAACCCTAACCCTAACCCTAACCCTAACCCTAACCCTAACCCTAACCCTAACCCTAACCCTAACCCTAACCCTAACCCTAACCCTAACCCTAACCCTAACCCTAACCCTAACCCTAACCCTAACCCTAACCCTAACCCTAACCCTAACCCTAACCCTAACCCTAACCCTAACCCTAACCCTAACCCTAACCCTAACCCTAACCCTAACCCTAACCCTAACCCTAACCCTAACCCTAACCCTAACCCTAACCCTAACCCTAACCCTAACCCTAACCCTAACCCTAACCCTAACCCTAACCCTAACCCTAACCCTAACCCTAACCCTAACCCTAACCCTAACCCTAACCCTAACCCTAACCCTAACCCTAACCCTAACCCTAACCCTAACCCTAACCCTAACCCTAACCCTAACCCTAACCCTAACCCTAACCCTAACCCTAACCCTAACCCTAACCCTAACCCTAACCCTAACCCTAACCCTAACCCTAACCCTAACCCTAACCCTAACCCTAACCCTAACCCTAACCCTAACCCTAACCCTAACCCTAACCCTAACCCTAACCCTAACCCTAACCCTAACCCTAACCCTAACCCTAACCCTAACCCTAACCCTAACCCTAACCCTAACCCTAACCCTAACCCTAACCCTAACCCTAACCCTAACCCTAACCCTAACCCTAACCCTAACCCTAACCCTAACCCTAACCCTAACCCTAACCCTAACCCTAACCCTAACCCTAACCCTAACCCTAACCCTAACCCTAACCCTAACCCTAACCCTAACCCTAACCCTAACCCTAACCCTAACCCTAACCCTAACCCTAACCCTAACCCTAACCCTAACCCTAACCCTAACCCTAACCCTAACCCTAACCCTAACCCTAACCCTAACCCTAACCCTAACCCTAACCCTAACCCTAACCCTAACCCTAACCCTAACCCTAACCCTAACCCTAACCCTAACCCTAACCCTAACCCTAACCCTAACCCTAACCCTAACCCTAACCCTAACCCTAACCCTAACCCTAACCCTAACCCTAACCCTAACCCTAACCCTAACCCTAACCCTAACCCTAACCCTAACCCTAACCCTAACCCTAACCCTAACCCTAACCCTAACCCTAACCCTAACCCTAACCCTAACTCTTCTCTGTTTGGTTAGTACCCAAATGAGTCACATACCTAAATTTTCGTATTCCCCTATAACCCTAACCCTAACCCTAACCCTAACCCTAACCCTAACCCTAACCCTAACTTTCAACCCTAACTTTCAACCCTAACTCTTCTCTGATTGGTTAGTACCCAAATGAGTCACATACCTAAATTTTCGTATTCCCCTATCACCCTGGGCCAAACAAAAATAGAAAAATAATCCTAACTTTCAACCCTAACTTTCAACCCTAACTTTCAACCCTAACTCTTCTCTGATTGGTTAGTACCCAAATGAGTCACATACCTAAATTTTCGTATTCCCCTATAACCCTGGGCCAAACAAAAATAGAAAAATAATCCTAAGTGTCAACCCTAACTTTCAACCCTAACTTTCAACCCTAACTTTCAACCCTAACTTTCAACCCTAACTCTTCTCTGATTGGTTAGTACCCAAATGAGTCACATACCTAAATTTTCGTATTCCCCTATAACCCTGGGCCAAACAAAAATAGAAAAATAATCCTAAGTGTCAACCCTAACTTTCAACCCTAACTTTCAACCCTAACTTTCAACCCTAACTTTCAACCCTAACTCTTCTCTGATTGGTTAGTACCCAAATGAGTCACATACCTAAATTTTCGTATTCCCCTATAACCCTGGGCCAAACAAAAATAGAAAAATAATCCTAACTTTCAACCCTAACTTTCAACCCTAACTTTCAACCCTAACTTTCAACCCTAACTCTTCTCTGATTGGTTAGTACCCAAATGAGTCACATACCTAAATTTTCGTATTCCCCTATAACCCTGGGCCAAACAAAAATAGAAAAATAATCCTAAGTGTCAACCCTAACTTTCAACCCTAACTTTCAACCCTAACTTTCAACCCTAACTCTTCTCTGATTGGTTAGTACCCAAATGAGTCACATACCTAAATTTTCGTATTCCCCTATAACCCTGGGCCAAACAAAAATAGACAAATAATCCTAAGTGTCAACCCTAACTTTCAACCCTAACTTTCAACCCTAAATTTCAACCCTAACTTTCAACCCTAACTTTCAACCCTAACTTTCAACCCTAACTCTTCTCTGATTGGTTAGTACCCAAATGAGTCACATACCTAAATTTTCGTATTCCCCTATAACCCTGGGCCAAACAAAAATAGAAAAATAATCCTAAGTGTCAACCCTAACTTTCAACCCTAACTTTCAACCCTAACTTTCAACCCTAACTTTCAACCCTAACTCTTCTCTGATTGGTTAGTACCCAAATGAGTCACATACCTAAATTTTCGTATTCCCCTATAACCCTGGGCCAAACAAAAATAGAAAAATAATCCTAAGTGTCAACCCTAACTTTCAACCCTAACTTTCAACCCTAACTTTCAACCCTAACTCTTCTCTGATTGGTTAGTACCCAAATGAGTCACATACCTAAATTTTCGTATTCCCCTATAACCCTGGGCCAAACAAAAATAGAAAAATAATCCTAAGTGTCAACCCTAACTTTCAACCCTAACTTTCAACCCTAACTTTCAACCCTAACTTTCAACCCTAACTCTTCTCTGATTGGTTAGTACCCAAATGAGTCACATACCTAAATTTTCGTATTCCCCTATAACCCTGGGCCAAACAAAAATAGACAAATAATCCTAAGTGTCAACCCTAACTTTCAACCCTAACTTTCAACCCTAAATTTCAACCCTAACTTTCAACCCTAACTTTCAACCCTAACTTTCAACCCTAACTCTTCTCTGATTGGTTAGTACCCAAATGAGTCACATACCTAAATTTTCGTATTCCCCTATAACCCTGGGCCAAACAAAAATAGAAAAATAATCCTAAGTGTCAACCCTAACTTTCAACCCTAACTTTCAACCCTAACTTTCAACCCTAACTTTCAACCCTAACTTTCAACCCTAACTCTTCTCTGATTGGTTAGTACCCAAATGAGTCACATACCTAAATTTTCGTATTCCCCTATAACCCTGGGCCAAACAAAAATAGAAAAATAATCCTAAGTGTCAACCCTAACTTTCAACCCTAACTTTCAACCCTAACTTTCAACCCTAACTTTCAACCCTAACTCTTCTCTGATTGGTTAGTACCCAAATGAGTCACATACCTAAATTTTCGTATTCCCCTATAACCCTGGGCCAAACAAAAATAGAAAAATAATCCTAACTTTCAACCCTAACTTTCAACCCTAACTTTCAACCCTAACTTTCAACCCTAACTTTCAACCCTAACTCTTCTCTGATTGGTTAGTACCCAAATGAGTCACATACCTAAATTTTCGTATTCCCCTATAACCCTAACCCTAACCCTAACCCTAACCCTAACCCTAACCCTAACCCTAACCCTAACCCTAAATTTTCGTATTCCCCTATAACCCTGGGCCAAACAAAAATAGAAAAATAATCCTAAGTGTCAACCCTAACTTTCAACCCTAACTTTCAACCCTAACTTTCAACCCTAACTCTTCTCTGATTGGTTAGTACCCAAATGAGTCACATACCTAAATTTTCGTATTCCCCTATAACCCTGGGCCAAACAAAAATAGAAAAATAATCCTAAGTGTCAACCCTAACTTTCAACCCTAACTCTTCTCTGATTGGTTAGTACCCAAATGAGTCACATACCTAAATTTTCGTATTCCCCTATAACCCTGGGCCAAACAAAAATAGAAAAATAATCCTAAGTGTCAACCCTAACTTTCAACCCTAACTTTCAACCCTAACTTTCAACCCTAACTCTTCTCTGATTGGTTAGTACCCAAATGAGTCACATACCTAAATTTTCGTATTCCCCTATAACCCTGGGCCAAACAAAAATAGAAAAATAATCCTAAGTGTCAACCCTAACTTTCAACCCTAACTTTCAACCCTAACTTTCAACCCTAACTCTTCTCTGATTGGTTAGTACCCAAATGAGTCACATACCTAAATTTTCGTATTCCCCTATAACCCTGGGCCAAACAAAAATAGAAAAATAATCCTAAGTGTCAACCCTAACTTTCAACCCTAACTTTCAACCCTAACTTTCAACCCTAACTCTTCTCTGATTGGTTAGTACCCAAATGAGTCACATACCTAAATTTTCGTATTCCCCTATAACCCTGGGCCAAACAAAAATAGAAAAATAATCCTAAGTGTCAACCCTAACTTTCAACCCTAACTTTCAACCCTAACTTTCAACCCTAACTTTCAACCCTAACTCTTCTCTGATTGGTTAGTACCCAAATGAGTCACATACCTAAATTTTCGTATTCCCCTATAACCCTGGGCCAAACAAAAATAGAAAAATAATCCTAAGTGTCAACCATAACTTTCAACCCTAACTTTCAACCCTAACTTTCAACCCTAACTTTCAACCCTAACTCTTCTCTGATTGGTTAGTACCCAAATGAGTCACATACCTAAATTTTCGTATTCCCCTATAACCCTGGGCCAAACAAAAATAGAAAAATAATCCTAAGTGTCAACCCTAACTTTCAACCCTAACTTTCAACCCTAACTTTCAACCCTAACTTTCAACCCTAACTTTCAACCCTAACTTTCAACCCTAACTCTTCTCTGATTGGTTAGTACCCAAATGAGTCACATACCTAAATTTTCGTATTCCCCTATAACCCTAACCCTAACCCTAACCCTAAGTGTCAACCCTAAGTGTCAACCCTAACTTTCAACCCTAACTTTCAACCCTTAGTTTCAACCCTAACTTTCAACCCTAACTTTCAACCCTAACTCTTCTCTGATTGGTTAGTACCCAAATGAGTCACATACCTAAATTTTCGTATTCCCCTATAACCCTGGGCCAAACAAAAATAGAAAAATAATCCTAAGTGTCAAACCTAACTTTCAACCCTAACTTTCAACCCTAACTTTCAACCCTAACTTTCAACCCTAACTTTCAACCCTAACTTTCAACCCTAACTCTTCTCTGATTGGTTAGTACCCAAATGAGTCACATACCTAAATTTTCGTATTCCCCTATAACCCTGGGCCAAACAAAAATAGAAAAATAATCCTAAGTGTCAACCCTAACTTTCAACCCTAACTTTCAACCCTAACTTTCAACCCTAACTCTTCTCTGATTGGTTAGTACCCAAATGAGTCACATACCTAAATTTTCGTATTCCCCTATAACCCTAACCCTAACCCTAACCCTAACCCTAACCCTAACCCTAACCCTAACCCTAACCCTAACAAGTGTCAACCCTAACTTTCAACCCTAACTTTCAACCCTAACTTTCAACCCTAACTTTCAACCCTAACTCTTCTCTGATTGGTTAGTACCCAAATGAGTCACATACCTAAATTTTCGTATTCCCCTATAACCCTGGGCCAAACAAAAATAGAAAAATAATCCTAAGTGTCAACCATAACTTTCAACCCTAACTTTCAACCCTAACTTTCAACCCTAACTTTCAACCCTAACTCTTCTCTGATTGGTTAGTACCCAAATGAGTCACATACCTAAATTTTCGTATTCCCCTATAACCCTGGGCCAAACAAAAATAGAAAAATAATCCTAAGTGTCAACCCTAACTTTCAACCCTAACTTTCAACCCTAACTTTCAACCCTAACTTTCAACCCTAACTTTCAACCCTAACTTTCAACCCTAACTCTTCTCTGATTGGTTAGTACCCAAATGAGTCACATACCTAAATTTTCGTATTCCCCTATAACCCTAACCCTAACCCTAACCCTAAGTATCAACCCTAAGTGTCAACCCTAACTTTCAACCCTAACTTTCAACCCTTAGTTTCAACCCTAACTTTCAACCCTAACTTTCAACCCTAACTCTTCTCTGATTGGTTAGTACCCAAATGAGTCACATACCTAAATTTTCGTATTCCCCTATAACCCTGGGCCAAACAAAAATAGAAAAATAATCCTAAGTGTCAACCCTAACTTTCAACCCTAACTTTCAACCCTAACTTTCAACCCTAACTTTCAACCCTAACTTTCAACCCTAACTCTTCTCTGATTGGTTAGTACCCAAATGAGTCACATACCTAAATTTTCGTATTCCCCTATAACCCTGGGCCAAACAAAAATAGAAAAATAATCCTAAGTGTCAACCCTAACTTTCAACCCTAACTTTCAACCCTAACTTTCAACCCTAACTCTTCTCTGATTGGTTAGTACCCAAATGAGTCACATACCTAAATTTTCGTATTCCCCTATAACCCTAACCCTAACCCTAACCCTAACCCTAACCCTAACCCTAACCCTAACCCTAACCCTAACCCTAACCCTAACAAGTGTCAACCCTAACTTTCAACCCTAACTTTCAACCCTAACTTTCAACCCTAACTTTCAACCCTAACTCTTCTCTGATTGGTTAGTACCCAAATGAGTCACATACCTAAATTTTCGTATTCCCCTATAACCCTGGGCCAAACAAAAATAGAAAAATAATCCTAAGTGTCAACCCTAACTTTCAACCCTAACTTTCAACCTTAACTTTCAACCCTAACTCTTCTCTGATTGGTTAGTACCCAAATGAGTCACATACCTAAATTTTCGTATTCCCCTATAACCCTGGGCCAAACAAAAATAGAAAAATAATCCTAAGTGTCAACCCTATCTTTCAACCCTAACTTTCAACCCTAACTTTCAACCCTAACTTTCAACCCTAACTTTCAACCCTAACTTTCAACCCTAACTTTCAACCCTAACTCTTCTCTGATTGGTTAGTACCCAAATGAGTCACATACCTAAATTTTCGTATTCCCCTTTAACCCTGGGCCAAACAAAAATAGAAAAATAATCCTAAGTGTCAACCCTAACTTTCAACCCTAACTTTCAACCCTAACTTTCAACCCTAACTTTCAACCCTAACTCTTCTCTGATTGGTTAGTACCCAAATGAGTCACATACCTAAATTTTCGTATTCCCCTATAACCCTGGGCCAAACAAAAATAGAAAAATAATCCTAACTTTCAACCCTAACTTTCAACCCTAACTTTCAACCCTAACTTTCAACCCTAACTCTTCTCTGATTGGTTAGTACCCAAATGAGTCACATACCTAAATTTTCGTATTCCCCTATAACCCTGGGCCAAACAAAAATAGAAAAATAATCCTAACTTTCAACCCTAACTTTCAACCCTAACTTTCAACCCTAACTTTCAACCCTAACTTTCAACCCTAACTCTTCTCTGATTGGTTAGTACCCAAATGAGTCACATACCTAAATTTTCGTATTCCCCTATAACCCTGGGCCAAACAAAAATAGAAAAATAATCCTAAGTGTCAACCCTAACTTTCAACCCTAACTTTCAACCCTAACTTTCAACCCTAACTCTTCTCTGATTGGTTAGTACCCAAATGAGTCACATACCTAAATTTTCGTATTCCCCTATAACCCTGGGCCAAACAAAAATAGAAAAATAATCCTAAGTGTCAACCCTAACTTTCAACCCTAACTTTCAACCCTAACTTTCAACCCTAACTTTCAACCCTAACTCTTCTCTGATTGGTTAGTACCCAAATGAGTCACATACCTAAATTTTCGTATTCCCCTATAACCCTGGGCCAAACAAAAATAGAAAAATAATCCTAAGTGTCAACCCTAACTTTCAACCCTAACTTTCAACCCTAACTTTCAACCCTAACTTTCAACCCTAACTCTTCTCTGATTGGTTAGTACCCAAATGAGTCACATACCTAAATTTTCGTATTCCCCTATAACCCTGGGCCAAACAAAAATAGAAAAATAATCCTAAGTGTCAACCCTAACTTTCAACCCTAACTTTCAACCCTAACTTTCAACCCTAACTTTCAACCCTAACTCTTCTCTGATTGGTTAGTACCCAAATGAGTCACATACCTAAATTTTCGTATTCCCCTATAACCCTGGGCCAAACAAAAATAGAAAAATAATCCTAAGTGTCAACCCTAACTTTCAACCCTAACTTTCAACCCTAACTTTCAACCCTAACTTTCAACCCTAACTTTCAACCCTAACTCTTCTCTGATTGGTTAGTACCCAAATGAGTCACATACCTAAATTTTCGTATTCCCCTATAACCCTGGGCCAAACAAAAATAGAAAAATAATCCTAAGTGTCAACCCTAACTTTCAACCCTAACTTTCAACCCTAACTTTCAACCCTAACTTTCAACCCTAACTCTTCTCTGATTGGTTAGTACCCAAATGAGTCACATACCTAAATTTTCGTATTCCCCTATAACCCTGGGCCAAACAAAAATAGAAAAATAATCCTAAGTGTCAACCCTAACTTTCAACCCTAACTTTCAACCCTAACTTTCAACCCTAACTTTCAACCCTAACTCTTCTCTGATTGGTTAGTACCCAAATGAGTCACATACCTAAATTTTCGTATTCCCCTATAACCCTGGGCCAAACAAAAATAGACAAATAATCCTAAGTGTCAACCCTAACTTTCAACCCTAACTTTCAACCCTAAATTTCAACCCTAACTTTCAACCCTAACTTTCAACCCTAACTTTCAACCCTAACTCTTCTCTGATTGGTTAGTACCCAAATGAGTCACATACCTAAATTTTCGTATTCCCCTATAACCCTGGGCCAAACAAAAATAGAAAAATAATCCTAAGTGTCAACCCTAACTTTCAACCCTAACTTTCAACCCTAACTTTCAACCCTAACTTTCAACCCTAACTTTCAACCCTAACTCTTCTCTGATTGGTTAGTACCCAAATGAGTCACATACCTAAATTTTCGTATTCCCCTATAACCCTGGGCCAAACAAAAATAGAAAAATAATCCTAAGTGTCAACCCTAACTTTCAACCCTAACTTTCAACCCTAACTTTCAACCCTAACTTTCAACCCTAACTCTTCTCTGATTGGTTAGTACCCAAATGAGTCACATACCTAAATTTTCGTATTCCCCTATAACCCTGGGCCAAACAAAAATAGAAAAATAATCCTAACTTTCAACCCTAACTTTCAACCCTAACTTTCAACCCTAACTTTCAACCCTAACTTTCAACCCTAACTCTTCTCTGATTGGTTAGTACCCAAATGAGTCACATACCTAAATTTTCGTATTCCCCTATAACCCTAACCCTAACCCTAACCCTAACCCTAACCCTAACCCTAAATTTTCGTATTCCCCTATAACCCTGGGCCAAACAAAAATAGAAAAATAATCCTAAGTGTCAACCCTAACTTTCAACCCTAACTTTCAACCCTAACTTTCAACCCTAACTCTTCTCTGATTGGTTAGTACCCAAATGAGTCACATACCTAAATTTTCGTATTCCCCTATAACCCTGGGCCAAACAAAAATAGAAAAATAATCCTAAGTGTCAACCCTAACTTTCAACCCTAACTCTTCTCTGATTGGTTAGTACCCAAATGAGTCACATACCTAAATTTTCGTATTCCCCTATAACCCTGGGCCAAACAAAAATAGAAAAATAATCCTAAGTGTCAACCCTAACTTTCAACCCTAACTTTCAACCCTAACTTTCAACCCTAACTCTTCTCTGATTGGTTAGTACCCAAATGAGTCACATACCTAAATTTTCGTATTCCCCTATAACCCTGGGCCAAACAAAAATAGAAAAATAATCCTAAGTGTCAACCCTAACTTTCAACCCTAACTTTCAACCCTAACTTTCAACCCTAACTCTTCTCTGATTGGTTAGTACCCAAATGAGTCACATACCTAAATTTTCGTATTCCCCTATAACCCTGGGCCAAACAAAAATAGAAAAATAATCCTAAGTGTCAACCCTAACTTTCAACCCTAACTTTCAACCCTAACTTTCAACCCTAACTCTTCTCTGATTGGTTAGTACCCAAATGAGTCACATACCTAAATTTTCGTATTCCCCTATAACCCTGGGCCAAACAAAAATAGAAAAATAATCCTAAGTGTCAACCCTAACTTTCAACCCTAACTTTCAACCCTAACTTTCAACCCTAACTCTTCTCTGATTGGTTAGTACCCAAATGAGTCACATACCTAAATTTTCGTATTCCCCTATAACCCTGGGCCAAACAAAAATAGAAAAATAATCCTAAGTGTCAACCATAACTTTCAACCCTAACTTTCAACCCTAACTTTCAACCCTAACTTTCAACCCTAACTCTTCTCTGATTGGTTAGTACCCAAATGAGTCACATACCTAAATTTTCGTATTCCCCTATAACCCTGGGCCAAACAAAAATAGAAAAATAATCCTAAGTGTCAACCCTAACTTTCAACCCTAACTTTCAACCCTAACTTTCAACCCTAACTTTCAACCCTAACTTTCAACCCTAACTTTCAACCCTAACTCTTCTCTGATTGGTTAGTACCCAAATGAGTCACATACCTAAATTTTCGTATTCCCCTATAACCCTAACCCTAACCCTAACCCTAAGTGTCAACCCTAAGTGTCAACCCTAACTTTCAACCCTAACTTTCAACCCTTAGTTTCAACCCTAACTTTCAACCCTAACTTTCAACCCTAACTCTTCTCTGATTGGTTAGTACCCAAATGAGTCACATACCTAAATTTTCGTATTCCCCTATAACCCTGGGCCAAACAAAAATAGAAAAATAATCCTAAGTGTCAACCCTAACTTTCAACCCTAACTTTCAACCCTAACTTTCAACCCTAACTTTCAACCCTAACTTTCAACCCTAACTTTCAACCCTAACTCTTCTCTGATTGGTTAGTACCCAAATGAGTCACATACCTAAATTTTCGTATTCCCCTATAACCCTGGGCCAAACAAAAATAGAAAAATAATCCTAAGTGTCAACCCTAACTTTCAACCCTAACTTTCAACCCTAACTTTCAACCCTAACTTTCAACCCTAACTCTTCTCTGATTGGTTAGTACCCAAATGAGTCACATACCTAAATTTTCGTATTCCCCTATAACCCTGGGCCAAACAAAAATAGAAAAATAATCCTAAGTGTCAACCATAACTTTCAACCCTAACTTTCAACCCTAACTTTCAACCCTAACTTTCAACCCTAACTCTTCTCTGATTGGTTAGTACCCAAATGAGTCACATACCTAAATTTTCGTATTCCCCTATAACCCTGGGCCAAACAAAAATAGAAAAATAATCCTAAGTGTCAACCCTAACTTTCAACCCTAACTTTCAACCCTAACTTTCAACCCTAACTTTCAACCCTAACTTTCAACCCTAACTTTCAACCCTAACTCTTCTCTGATTGGTTAGTACCCAAATGAGTCACATACCTAAATTTTCGTATTCCCCTATAACCCTAACCCTAACCCTAACCCTAAGTGTCAACCCTAAGTGTCAACCCTAAGTGTCAACCCTAACTTTCAACCCTAACTTTCAACCCTTAGTTTCAACCCTAACTTTCAACCCTAACTTTCAACCCTAACTCTTCTCTGATTGGTTAGTACCCAAATGAGTCACATACCTAAATTTTCGTATTCCCCTATAACCCTAACCCTAACCCTAACCCTAACCCTAACCCTAACCCTAACCCTAACCCTAACCCTAACCCTAACCCTAACCCTAACCCTAACCCTAACCCTAACCCTAACCCTAACCCTAACCCTAACTTTCAACCCTAACTTTCAACCCTAACTTTCAACCCTAACTCTTCTCTGATTGGTTAGTACCCAAATGAGTCACATACCTAAATTTTCGTATTCCCCTATAACCCTGGGCCAAACAAAAATAGAAAAATAATCCTAAGTGTCAACCCTAACTTTCAACCCTAACTTTCAACCTTAACTTTCAACCCTAACTCTTCTCTGATTGGTTAGTACCCAAATGAGTCACATACCTAAATTTTCGTATTCCCCTATAACCCTGGGCCAAACAAAAATAGAAAAATAATCCTAAGTGTCAACCCTAACTTTCAACCCTAACTTTCAACCCTAACTTTCAACCCTAACTTTCAACCCTAACTCTTCTCTGATTGGTTAGTACCCAAATGAGTCACATACCTAAATTTTCGTATTCCCCTATAACCCTGGGCCAAACAAAAATAGAAAAATAATCCTAAATGTCAACCCTAACTTTCAACCCTAACTTTCAACCCTAACTTTCAACCCTAACTTTCAACCCTAACTCTTCTCTGATTGGTTAGTACCCAAATGAGTCACATACCTAAATTTTCGTATTCCCCTATCACCCTGGGCCAAACAAAAATAGAAAAATAATCCTAACTTTCAACCCTAACTTTCAACCCTAACTTTCAACCCTAACTTTCAACCCTAACTCTTCTCTGATTGGTTAGTACCCAAATGAGTCACATACCTAAATTTTCGTATTCCCCTATAACCCTGGGCCAAACAAAAATAGAAAAATAATCCTAAGTGTCAACCCTAACTTTCAACCCTAACTTTCAACCCTAACTTTCAACCCTAACTCTTCTCTGATTGGTTAGTACCCAAATGAGTCACATACCTAAATTTTCGTATTCCCCTATAACCCTGGGCCAAACAAAAATAGAAAAATAATCCTAAGTGTCAACCCTAACTTTCAACCCTAACTTTCAACCCTAACTTTCAACCCTAACTTTCAACCCTAACTTTCAACCCTAACTCTTCTCTGATTGGTTAGTACCCAAATGAGTCACATACCTACATTTTCGTATTCCCCTATAACCCTGGGCCAAACAAAAATAGAAAAATAATCCTAAGTGTCAACCCTAACTTTCAACCCTAACTTTCAACCCTAACTTTCAACCCTAACTTTCAACCCTAACTTTCAACCCTAACTCTTCTCTGATTGGTTAGTACCCAAATGAGTCACATACCTAAATTTTCGTATTCCCCTATAACCCTGGGCCAAACAAAAATAGAAAAATAATCCTAAGTGTCAACCCTAACTTTCAACCCTAACTTTCAACCCTAACTTTCAACCCTAACTCTTCTCTGATTGGTTAGTACCCAAATGAGTCACATACCTAAATTTTCGTATTCCCCTATAACCCTGGGCCAAACAAAAATAGAAAAATAATCCTAAGTGTCAACCCTAACTTTCAACCCTAACTTTCAACCCTAACTTTCAACCCTAACTTTCAACCCTAACTTTCAACCCTAACTTTCAACCCTAACTCTTCTCTGATTGGTTAGTACCCAAATGAGTCACATACCTAAATTTTCGTATTCCCCTATAACCCTGGGCCAAACAAAAATAGAAAAATAATCCTAAGTGTCAACCCTAACTTTCAACCCTAACTTTCAACCCTAACTTTCAACCCTAACTTTCAACCCTAACTCTTCTCTGATTGGTTAGTACCCAAATGAGTCACATACCTAAATTTTCGTATTCCCCTATAACCCTGGGCCAAACAAAAATAGAAAAATAATCCTAACTTTCAACCCTAACTTTCAACCCTAACTTTCAACCCTAACTCTTCTCTGATTGGTTAGTACCCAAATGAGTCACATACCTAAATTTTCGTATTCCCCTATAACCCTGGGCCAAACAAAAATAGAAAAATAATCCTAAGTGTCAACCCTAACTTTCAACCCTAACTTTCAACCCTAACTTTCAACCCTAACTTTCAACCCTAACTTTCAACCCTAACTTTCAACCCTAACTCTTCTCTGATTGGTTAGTACCCAAATGAGTCACATACATAAATTTTCGTATTCCCCTATAACCCTGGGCCAAACAAAAATAGAAAAATAATCCTAAGTGTCAACCCTAACTTTCAACCCTAACTTTCAACCCTAACTTTCAACCCTAACTTTCAACCCTAACTTTCAACCCTAACTCTTCTCTGATTGGTTAGTACCCAAATGAGTCACATACCTAAATTTTCGTATTCCCCTATAACCCTGGGCCAAACAAAAATAGAAAAATAATCCTAAGTGTCAACCCTAACTTTCAACCCTAACTTTCAACCCTAACTTTCAACCCTAACTCTTCTCTGATTGGTTAGTACCCAAATGAGTCACATACCTAAATTTTCGTATTCCCCTATAACCCTGGGCCAAATAAAAATAGAAAAATAATCCAAAGTG
>NW_027456099.1:0-25492 GCF_040206685.1 Ascaphus truei | reverse complement strand
GCCGTATGTGACAGAGGGGTTATACACTAAAAGCTAGAACTACTGTCATGGTGCGCTTGGTGGTGCCGTAGGAGCCTGACCTGGGGTCCAGGAGCTACAGCAGAATTCGCTCACACATGTCATATGCAGGAAACGTGTATTTTTGTGCTGCTTACTGATGGCATTGGTCCTTGCTAGAAAGTAGAAGCCAATGATGTACAGTGGAAGATGGGGGGGCTCACCACCCACATGTTGAAATCCAAAGGGGGCTTTAGCACCCTTATTTCCAGCTAACAAGTGTCAAAGAAGAACCAGCCTGGCTCCCTATCACACAGATACCCAAGGGACTGTTGGCACAGACAGTTGGTAGATATGATCCACCAGAAAGTCTCATGTATGCAAACACACATACACACACACACACAGTGCGGGCTGGGAGACACGGAGGAAATTGCCCACCGGGCCGTTTAGATTTCCTAATGCTGGGCCAGTGGCTGCTGGGAGGATCAGCAGATCTGCTCTCACTTGTCAGGCAGCATCACATTCAGCCACCTGGGGGCGCTTCTGCGCTCCCCTTGGCTTGGCCTCTTCTCTGTGCTGCAGAGTCCAGCCTCAGGTCAGTAAGTGTTTGTTTGTGTGTTGTTCACTATATTTATGCAAGTACTATTATAGGTGTGCCTGTGTTTATGCATTGTGGCTGTATTGATGTATGTAGATGTTGCATGCATACTGTATACATATCTGATGGTTGCATGTAGTTGCGTGTATTTGTATTGTATTTGGTGTGTATGTTGCATGTATTTAATGTGTATGTGTGTATTGTCCATGTATATGTATAGTGCATGCAGGAAAAGTCCAAAGTGGATCAGTAAAAAGCAGACGTCTGTAATCCCTTCTGAGCAGCACCAGCGATGGACGCTCCTGAGATTACCGACTTTTTGCTGAATCACGTGGGCCTTTTCCTGCGCCTCAGTTTTGCTGGTAACACTAGAACGCTATAGATTGTTGATTTTTAATTGAAGGGAAGTTCTACAATTACTTAGAACCAGTGAGAAGATGGGATTTTCCCCAAAAATGGTTGATCCCATTGTCTCTTCTTTTTTTTTTTTGGTACATTTACCTGTTTTTTTCGTGTGATATTTTATTTTTCCTTGGCTTTTTGAGCTTTTTTTTTTTTTAGCCTACTCTTGTGTCACCATGCTTGATTACCAGCTTCTAGTATTTCTGTGCATGCCAGTCTTGGAGCTCTAGATAAGTAGTCTTCTAGATTTTTTTTATTGTGTATTCTTATGCTTGAACTCTGTTTTATTGATTTTTTTCCCCCCACACTTTTGTATATTTTACATTGCGTAAAAACATTTTTTTTATAACTATCTGAATCTCTTAGACTAGTATTTTCATGCTTGAGTGCAGGTTACCACTATTTGTTCTAGTGTTTACTTTAAGGTACTTAGGCGTCCCTTTTGGTTCCCATCTGCCTATACATACCTATCTTATCTGGTGTGCTGATTTCTACATTGGTTGTGTTACAGAATCCTACCATTGAATGACACCATCTCATCATCTTCACGTGCGTTTTGCTCTCCAGAGGTGTAAAAAAGGAGTGGCAGCGCAGTAAGTTCGCCCAGAGAAACGCATTACTGGAAAAATGGTAGCCATCAACCCAATCCTAACGATGCTTCTCCTGTGGACCCTCATGGCAGAGTCCCAGAATCTAATTAAGAATGCCAGGGAACAGAAGTCGGAAGGCCGGCTGCTGATCAGTGAGGTCAACTCGGATAACCCCGGGCATGACTTCACTGAGTTTGTAGAACTCCAACACACTAGTGGCCAGAATGTCTCCCTCGACGGATACACCTTGGTCTTCTTCAACGGGAAAACCAACATGGCCTACAAAGTGGTGAGCCTGGCCTATCACTTCACGGATAAGAGGGGCTTCTTCTTGGTTGGCACCTTGGGCATGGACCCTGGGCCTGCTATTATTCTGCCACCAAACACCATACAGAACGGGCCAGATGCCATTGCTCTTTATTTCGGGAAGGGCCCCTACAGGGAAAATATGAGGGTGACTAGCGAGGGGTTAGTGGATGCGCTGGTCCATAAGGCCCGAATTTCAGACCAGGCAGATGTTCTGCAGAGCGTTCTCACGCCTGGGGTTGAAGCCTTCTTGGAGGATGCCAGCTTCCACACCTTGGATGAGTCAATTGGGCGGTGCTTAGGGAGGGATGGACAATGGACCTTTCAGATGACACATCTGTCCCCGGGCAGCGAAAACCAATGCAAACGTCTCCCAGCCGTGGTGATCAGCGAGGTGTCCTCTCCCTTTGCTCAGGATTTGTACATAGAGCTCCAGGGGCCCCCGTCTACTCTTCTCTCAGGCTTGGTGCTGGTATTCATTCATGGGCAGACGCAGGAGGTGTATTTCTCCATGGATATTAGGGGTCAGACTAACAATGAGGGGCTCTATTTGCTTGAGAGAGAGAACTACCACAATCAAGGTAAGTACATGACTCCAGCTTTCTGTCTAGGATAATCTTTCTCTGAGAAGGAAGTTAAGATAATGCATGTCTACCTCTAACCATCAGTCTGTGTGTTAGGTTGTATCTTCTGAGCTTTCAGCCCTACACATACCAGAGTCTGCCTGCGGTCGTTGAGCCTTCAGGTCCTAGAGTTTACAGCCTCTGTATTTCTGCACCGTTCCCATATGTTGCCGGTTTTAAAGATTCCTTTCTAACATGTTCTGTGTCCGTTTCCCTATACCCAGTGGCTTGCAGTCATAGAGATGAGAGGCTCCCTATCCTGTCCCTATTACATGCCCTTTCTAGTCAGACAGCTGTTTGACAAATTGTAATTTGTACAGGCTCTATATTCCTTTGCAGAAAAAGGAGGGGTGTACCCGGGCGCTCCTAATAGCTTGAGTGTATCTCTATGAAAGTCGAAGATAACACAAGTGCAAATGCCCCCAAATGAGTGTGTATATATCGAAGTACAATGAACAAATAAAATGACCTTAGTGAAATATGTGCAACTTTCACCAAACAGTGAAACAATAAAAAAAGGTAAATGTTTAGCAGCTGAACCCTAAAAATGGGCCGTCCTCTGGTCCAAAATGCGATCTCGTTGCCTTCCAGGTAAGGGGAGCGCATAGAAAACCATGTGGTAGATATGTGGAATAAAAATACAAATAATAGTGTAGCCAGTAATCAAAAAGCGAACTTTTAACTACAGTATAAGAATGTGTTAATCCCACTCACAGATTTCTAGTGGGTATATGGGCATTGAATCAAGAAATTGATTGTAAATAGTAAGAGAGGTTGATAGAAGTTAAGTCCTGGCGAAGCACCGGCGAAACGCGCTGAATCATTACTGGAGATTTGGAGATCAGAGCCCGGGCAGCCAAGTGACCAGACCATAGCCATATCCGCCCTGAAGGGACGACGCCACAGGAAGTAACGTATGCGGAACTGAGCGGGCAGAGACTGGCAGAACGTCAGACATCTCCGACCAAGTCCTCTCCCACGAATCACAATTTTGTACAAAATGTAAGTGAAATACTATGTATTGTACATCTGTCCAATATACCTTTGTAGATATACTACACCATCGAGTCTCTCTTCTAATTTCCGAGGCACACGGAATACCAGTGTTCTAACCCCTTAGGAGGATTACCATTGCTCCTATCAGAGAGAGGTGGATCTCTGATATGTCCATATACCGACTAGGAATTTGTGAGTGGCATTAACACATTCTTATAGTTAAAAGTTCACTTAACAGCGATAAATCTGAAGCCCTGAACCTATCTCTCCTCGACCCCGAGGTAAAACTATTGCAAATTAATTTTAGTTATAAATGGAGCCCTAACAACATTAAATACCTAGGGATCAGAATCGCAAATTCTTATACTACCTTATATAAATATAATTTCCCCCCCTTATTTACAGAAATTAAAAAAAACCTCCAGTGCTGGAACAAGTACCACATTTCATGGCTCGGAAGAGTGACATCTGTTAAGATGAACATCCTTCCCAGGCTACTATACGTCTTCCAGACACTCCCGGTCTGTGTTCCGCTGGCAGACCTCAAAAGCATTCAAAATAGTATTTTCCAATTTATCTGGAAGGACAAAAAGCCGCGGGTGGCTAGATCGGTAATGTTGGCACCACGGGAGTGTGGAGGTCTGGGAGTACCAGATATAATTAATTATTATCAAGCGACCCACCTAAAACAAGCGATAGTTTGGAACAACGATCCAGTGTCTTGTGGCTGGTTGGAAATTGAGTCCTCCTGTGTCGCTCCCCTCTCACTCGGGGCAATACTTTGGTCCGGAGGGGGAGAGAAGATAATATCGGACAGAACAGGCCTGGGAGCAATGAGATGCACGTGGAAAATTTGGACAAAAACAAGAAAAAAATATAAACTGACGTCTTCACCCTCCATACTCACTCCCATTTTTGGTAACCCAGAATTCCCTCCGGGTTGTGTCCCAGGGAACCTTAAAGCATTTAGTTTGGCTAATATGAAATCAGCAAGAGATCTAATAGACAAAGGGACTATTATTCCGTTACTTGATTTACAGGAGAAATGCCTCCCCTTGAAACTCCCACTTTATGGTTATCTTCAGATCAGACACTTTCTCCTAACAATTTCCCAAACATCCAAATTTGAAGGTCCAACGTCTTTTGAAAAGATGTGTATGGTAGGCACATACCGGAAGGGTCTGATCTCAGAGATTTACGCGGGGCTAGCACGGTCCAGGAGTCCCGTCAACCACAATTATATGATGAAATGGGCTGAAGACCTCAATCTTGATATAGACAGAGATGAATGGGAGGATATTTGGGAAGCAGCAGCCAAAACTTCTATTTGCACTACTACTAAGGAAAATATATATAAAATTCTATATCAATGGTACTTAATCCCGAGTAGGCTGAGCCGGATCTTCCCTGGCTTGTCTGACCTCTGTTGGAGGGGGTGCGGCCAGAGAGGAGATATGGTGCATATATGGTGGACATGCCCAAAGATCCAGACTTTCTGGAATATGATATGCTCATTGGTTGAGGAGACGGTAGGAGTTGAGATACGGATGGACCCGCTGATATGCCTACTCGCGAAACCCATCGAAGATATCTCTGTCCCTCTTAAAAAATTGGCTTCGTTCATCCTGACTGCGGCTCGCTGCTCAATAGCAGCTAACTGGAAAAAGATTAAACCCCCTTCGAAGCAAATGGTCCTTCGCAAGGTAAGCGAGGTCAAGCTTATGGAATACCTATCGGCGCTCCTGAAACAGAATATAGTACAATATGAGAAAGTTTGGGCACAGTGGCCTTATAATTAAAGAGATTAAAAATGAGATATGGTTTCCCCGTTCCTATCCCGTCTCTCCCCTCTCCTTCTGTTTTTCTCTCTTTTCCCCCTCTTTCTCTCTGTCTATCCTTTATAGTACTAATATAAGGGGTTTGATCTAAGATCCTCCTATAACTGTTAATTCTCCCGGATGGGGATCTACATAATAGAATCTAAATGCATAGGAGGTTACAAAATACTAGGAGCAGATCGACTCTTCTTGATCAATCAACTTTGAGATGCTTCGGGTTGTTCACTTTTAAATGTATATGTTAATTAAGTTTGTAAACAACCATGTGATGTGAATGTACCCCTGTCAGAAAACAATAAAAATGTTTGAAATAAAAAAAAAAAAAAAAATACAAAAAAAAAAAAAAAAAAAAAAAAAAAAAAAAAAAGTTCACTTTTTGATTACTGACTACACTATTATTTGTATTTTTATTCCACCTATCTACCACATGGTTTTCTATGCTCTTCCCTTATCTGTATTCTTTTGCCTATCTGTGATTTTGGTCAGTCCTAAAAGTGGCAAACACTGTGGGGACTATTAACTAAGACGTACTCCTCCACGAAACACCTTCCTTGCTGGAAGACACATTATGGACCCTTCATAAATGGTCAGTCCTAGGGCCGCCAGGCACTATGTCTCCTCATACATATCCTGTCCTAGCGAGGTTGACAACAGTAAGGTTGATCTACCTCAGACATTTCATTAACCATGTGTTATCTACCTTACAACCCAGTGGAACAGACCCTACCAGACTCCGTCCGTCTGCCCACCATGGGTGGTGGAGCTGTGGCACTGTACCTAGGGAAGACCAGCACAATGCTGCCGCAGACTCGGCTTCCTACCAGCGACTTGGTTGATGCCTTAGTGTACAGTAACTATGAAGACATGGGCTCTCACCCCCTCCAGGATTTGACCATGGGCCATCCCATCATACACTGGGGTAATGGGTAAGGAACAAACCATGTCTGTGTACATATGTATATTTCTATGTGTATATTGAGTCAAAAACGAACTCCCATAGGATCTGCTAGTGTTATCAGGTAGTTGAAACCAACCATATATATGCGGCAAAGCATAAAGGAGTCCGTCCAGGTAAACAGAATCTCCTAAACAAAGAAGTGCAACATAGCGTATTTCTGTATAAAAATATATATTGCGCAAGTAAAAAATGAACTTACAGCATAACGGTAAAATTAAGTAGGTACTGGGAACCGCCCAGCACGGTCTTTCATGACAACGACCGTTTGGACGCCAGGACCGCATGGGAGCGATCCTCTCGGCAGTCCATGCCCCTCCGTCTCTGTCTCCGCGTTCCTGTATGACGTCATCGGGGGATGCGGTTCTTGCGTCCAAACATTAACGAGACCAAACTGTTGCTGCCGTTAAAGACCGCAAGATTCTGTTGACCTGGACAGACTCCTTTCTGCATTGCCACATATATATGGTTGGTACTTTCAACTACCTGCTGACACTAGCAGATTCTATGTGAGTTCGCTTTTTGACACAATGTTTGTAGCTGCAATCCTCAGACATTCTACTCCACACTGGTTCTCCTTTCCCTTATTTTTGCACTTGGGTCTTAAAAAAAATAAAAAAATATATATATATATTAAATATATATATAATATATATTTATACAGGTTTACCATTCCAAATTGAAATGAATGCCAACCAGAACAAGAAGATTATAGAAAAAAATAATAAAAAAACAAACACTTGGTTTGCACGTTTAAAGCGTCCTCAAAATATCTTGAGCAAGCTGGAGCGGAGTTTAAGGACTCTAGTTGAAATTCTCTATTGTTAATGGCTCTTGATGTTGATGGTTTTGATTTTTTAAACTTTTTTTTCATTAGTTTATCTTCTTCCCGTCCCTTCTTGTGTGAAAACTGTTAAGAACGGTGCAATCATCAATGACGTGATTCATGTTCGCTAGGATATACCGGTAGTGCCTACACTTGTATTTAATACGGGTAGTGTAGGCAAATACCCATATAAAAAAAATCAGTCGTGCATGTTCTGATACTGGGGTGGGTGTGCGTGTGTGTCGGTAAATACATATACACTCTCACACACGCCTCTCTTTCCTCTCCCTAGGGACTTAAACAATTCTGCGAGCCGCTGCAATAGCACCGCAGGTTATCCGGCATTATTCATGCTCGGAGCCGGCACTCCTGGACGGCCTAACGATTGTCAACAAGTTACGCTGTGTTTTGGGATATCAGGTGAATGTTTCTTCCCCCAGAATCTTCATTTACTGTGATCACTAAGATCTTTGGGTGCCAGGGTCTATTATTTATTTCCTGTTTATTCTGTGTGTGTGTGTGTGTGTGTGTGTGTATATATATATATATATATATATATATATATATATATATATATATATATATATAAAATATATATATATAAAATATAACAGGCATTCCCCCTACCCTAAGGGAATCAGCCGCTATTACAGTACCGGTGCTTCCTCTTGGATGTACAGAAGGCCTGAGCCTCCCCTCAGAGGGAGCCTGGGGTGACTGTGTGTCCTGTATATCTCTATACGGTGCAGCGCCTCCACCTATGAGGATCCTGGGGTATATATATATCTCAAAAAGTGGTCAGTCAGATGGTATAATGTACTGTATGTAGTACAATATTTTCCAAATTATTTAATATATTTATCACCTATATACCGTAGGTGTCACCTATATACCGTAGGTGTGTGCCACGGATTGATCTGGAGGAGTTGTGTTGTATATACTTCAGAAGTGCATGGTGTCGCTTGCACCTTCGGCAGTGAAGGGCCTAATGGTCCCTCTGCCATTTCACGCTGCTGACCCCTAATACACCTGATGCTCTTTAACCCCTGCGCCGATTCACCAACACACTGGTACATGAAAATAGTATGAGATCCTTGTTGTGTGAAAATACAGATTCCTTGTATGCAGTTTCCAACAAATTGGTCTGACACAGGTTTCTTGCAGTTCTAATATATTTATTCTTGAGGTAGTTACAACAATGCCAAGCTTCGGTTATTATAGACTATCAAAAAAAGTTGTAACAACCTTAATGCAGTCGAGAAAGGCCTCTACCGCCAGACCCTACCATAGAATATGACAGCGTTTTATATCGACTACTTAAATCCATCAATCTTAGAATTCTTGCAGAAGTGACTGGGCCTAGGTCTGAGCGCCAGTTCCGTTAAAGTTCAGTGTCGGCTTTGTCTGCGTTACTGGGCAAACAGTTGGCCACACTGGATTTAATCTCACGTTTTTAACCTCAAATTCGAGTGCCTCTCCTTCCGTGAGATTGTCCTCTACTTCTGCAGGCGCTCACAAAGGCATCGCTTGAACCTCTCAAGCAAGTCTCACTTACAAACTTCACGTGGAAAACTATTTTGTTGGCACCCATACACACGGGCACTCAGATGCAGTCTAAAAACAGACACATTGATATATACACAGATCTGCTGATGCACTCTCACATGTACACATGACCCGCACATGCGTATATACTGTTATATACACTGCTGAAAGGAGAAGTCTGTGCTGTTTTGCTTATATGGATGCTATGGCCCTGGGTATTGTGACGCCCTAGCCCAGTGTTTCTTACTGATTCCCCGTTTCTCTTTGCAGGCTGCTCCCTGTGGCAGGGAGACCAGGTACTCTCTGAGCTGCTGACGTCTCTGGCTCTGTCGCTGCAAACCCTCTGCAGGTGTGATGTGCCTGTGAGCTCCTTCAAAGGTGGGGTATTCGGAGAGGGTGAGGTGGGAGTATTTCGGCACTAAAATCACTGCCTTTGAAGTGGGTGAACCAAGTTTGAATCCCAGTGTCGGCTCTCCTTGTGATCTTGGGACAAGCCACATTATCTCCATCTTCCTGAGGCATCAAAACTAGATTTTAAACTCTTTGGGGCAGGGAGGAATTAAGGGGAAATGTACTAAATGCCAATGCAGGGTACCGTACCCCTATCCGGCCTTAAGTGCCATTCATATCAGTGGCAGTCAATGCCAATTGGGGTGCGATAGCCCACATCGGCATTTGGTGACCCGCGTCCATGGTGGCGGTAACATTGTACATATAGTGGACAGTGGGGAAAACGCGCCTTGCCTAGGGTCAGAAGGAAAGCTGGAGATTGGATTCAAATTTCGTTCACCCACTTCGAGAAACGGCGCCCTTCCATCAAAGCTACTCATTGAAATCGCTTCTTTATCTGGACAGCAGTTTATATAGGGGGGGGGGGGGCTGGATTAAATAACGGGGTTTATGTATACAACGGTTGAGGTGGGGAAGATGCCATCAAATGTTTCTACTTTAGTCTGCCCCTGCGTAGCGCGTCTGCCCCTGCGTAGCGCGTCTGCCCCTGCGTAGCGCGTCTGTCCCTGCGTAGCGCGTCTGTCCCTGCGTAGCACGTCTGTCCCTGCGTAGCGCGTCTGCCCCTGCGTAGCGCGTCTGCCCCTTCGTAGCGTGTCTGCCCGTGCGTAGCGCGTCTTCCCCTGCATAGCGCGTCTGCCCCTTCGTAGCGCGTCTGCCCCTGCGTAGCGCGTCTGTCCCTGCGTAGCGCGTCTGTCCCTGCGTAGCGCATCTGCCAGGGGGATTTAGAGAGGTTTCGAGATTTAGAGAACATTTTGTAGGGTTTAACCCAAGGGCGGTCAACTCCAGTCCTCAAGGGCCACCAACAAGTTTTTCAGGTTATTCCTGCTTCAGCACAGGTGGCTCAGTCTTTGACTGCACCACCTGTGCTGAAGCAGGGATATGCTGGAAACCTGACCTGTTGGTGGCCGTTGTGGACTAATAGCTTGTCTGATTTTTAAACTTTTCATGACTAATAATGCAGGTTCAATACTAGATGTCATGGGTAAGAAAGAGCATGGATTTTACTGATGGTAACCCAGCGCTTGTATACCTATGCTGTCCTACCACCCTATGACAACACTTAGATGCCAACCTTTCCTGCCGGTCCGATGTGCTGACCCTCCACCTCACCCGAATTTCCACGTCAACCCTTCAGCGTTACGACCTGACGGACGTCCTCCAACAGTTTGTGACATCGGGCAGCACCTTCTCTGTTGGGGGTATGAATGCCACAGTGTCTCCAGCCTGCCCGCCGCCCACTACCAAGCCAACACTGGCACCAGGTCTGAAAATCTCTCACTTGTGGGTCTGACATCAAATGCAATGCTCTGTGGGGAGGGGGTAATGAAACCACACTTTGCAGGCAGAAAGCTAGTGAGACGACAAAGTGGAGATCTCTAGCAGAAAATGGGTTATCGAAGCAATGTTCTGCAGGTATCTAGGATAATAGAGCAATGCTCTGCAGAATTCTGAAGCGGTCAAAAGAAAGATGCTCCACGTGTCTCTCCAGCAGGGTAGAGATTAACAAATCAGCACGTTTCCAATAGAAGGTCATTTATTGAGGGACACGGACCTAGAGAAAAAGGATAGTCCCAATGTATGAAGGACTCCATCCCCACAGTGTGAAATGAGTGCTTCATACATTGGGACTATCCTTTTTCCTCTGGGTCCGTGCTCTATGTTTTGATTTCCCTTTTAAAACACCTCCCTTTTACAATACATCAGTCGGGCTGTAGCAAGGGTCCCCCTTCCCCTCCCCCTTCTGGTTACCATTTATTAAAGGGAGCAGAACTCCCAAATCTGTGCTGATTTCCGTCCCTCAAGGGTTGACATCTCTGTTTA
The DNA here is from genome assembly GCF_040206685.1 of Ascaphus truei. Taxonomy (NCBI): domain Eukaryota; kingdom Metazoa; phylum Chordata; class Amphibia; order Anura; family Ascaphidae; genus Ascaphus; species Ascaphus truei. Next base: position 14,482 of record NW_027456099.1, on the reverse strand, counting down.
GTGGCGATGATTGAGAGATGGTAACCAAGGACCAAAATCGGTGTGATTTGAGGATAAAAAATAGCATGTTAATGGAAAAGTGCGGGAGTGCGGAAGCTGGTGCTAAATATCCGCACCAGGAGAGACTGACTCCAAATCAATGAGAACATCCTCTTATTGCAGCCATTGCTACAGATGCCCCTGTGGTGTCAGAAGCCCCTTCCCTGCTAATCAGCGAGGTGAACCCTGATACCCCAGGTTCAGCTGAGGACTCGGAATACGTGGAGCTTTACCATCCCCAGGGGGGCTCTGTCAGCCTGGACGGCTACTGGTTGCTCCTCTACAATGGGAAGAACAACCTGGCCTACCTCGCACTGGACCTCAAAGGCCACCGTACGGACGTCCGTGGTTACTTCCTGGTGGGCAGCACTGGGACGACCCCCATACCTCACATCCTGCTTTCCCCCAACACCATACAGAACGGGGCGGACGCAGTGGCTTTGTATTACCGGCCGGGAGGGGGCTATAAAAAGAATTTGGAGGTGACAGCGGACGGGCTGGTGGATGCCGTGGTCTACGTGTCACGGGTGGGGGATGATGCGAGGGGGCTGCTGCGGGTCCTGGCACCGGGGCAGGTGGCGGTACACGAGGACCAAAGATTCAGTCTGCTGGATGAGTCGCTGAGCCGCTGCCACGGGCTGATGCCAGGGGACCAATCCAGCTTCCAGGTCAGTCTAAGTCAGGGTCCTCAAGGGCCACCAACAGGTCTCGCTTTCAGTATATCCCTGCCTCAGCACAGGTGGTACGGTCGAAGACTGAGCCACCTGTGCTGAAGCAGGAATATCCTTAAATCCTGGCCTGTTGGTTGGCCACTCCTGATCTAAGCTAATGGGACGCCCACTTGCTTGGAATCCCAGTCTCCTTATGATCAGTGGTCACATGGTGATGGTACCCACAATCACACAACTTTTTTTACATTTACAAAGCTAGCATACCATGTATGTTTTATTTACACGTCCAGAGCCCCACCGCCTTTTTAAATGGCTTGGAAATTTTGCTTTCGTTTTTTACACTGTTTAGCCGACGTCTGATGAGACTGTTTGCCAGTCATCAGAGCCAAAGGTAAACTGTTTGCAAAGTAATTATGAAGCCATCGTTGGTCAAACAGATAAACACAAGAAGCTGATACACTTTGATAAGCTGATATACTTGAATTCAGTGTTCCTGGAGAAAAGCAAAAAAAAACATTTTTCCAAATATACAAATCAGTTGAATCTTCTTGAAGTTGTTTAAAAACATTTTGGAACTTATTATGGGTGTTTGTCCCTTTTAACATGCTACTGCCTTTAATTCACTCTGCCCCTTTAGTTTGCCTACATATTAGGGTCTTCCCTGAGGAACTTGCAATCTCATTTCTGTTCCCTTGGGAAGGACGGGTGACGAGGTTTAATAGAAGTCTTTGCTTCCATAATTGCAGGTCACTAAGATTACTCCTCTGGCAGATAACGACTGTCTGACCACTTCCTCCTCCCCTGTGACCTCTGCCAGTCCTGTGACTTCTGCCAGTCCCGTGACCTTTGCCTGTGTGACATCTGCCCACCCTGTGACCTCTGACCCTCTCGTGACGCTGGTGATCAGTGAAGTGGGAGTGTCTCGTGGCCCGGAGCCGTACAGCTTCATCGAGCTGGAGGGGCCCTCGGGGAGCAGACTGCAGGGCCACACCTTGGTCCTGTACGGTATGGATGGGAAAGTGTATGGCCGAATCGGACTGCAAGGCATGCTGGGAGCAAGGAAGATTTACCTAATCAGTGCCAATGACTCGGGAAACGGTGGGTAACCTTTGCACTAGCTCTAACTTGCAGCTAGCTCTCTGAAGGACCAAATCTTCTTAGGGCCAAAGTGTATGAATGCCGTTGGCAGGTTTGAGGTGTCTCATCCGGTTGATTGATGCCTTTTTACCCATGGCACCTTTAAGTATTCTGAAATCATGTATAAAGTTTCAGTTTGTAAACACGGAGAACTGAGATTTGGGAGGGGAGTGATTTTCTCTGGCTGCTCTCTTGTGTCTGTTCAACAAGATGTTGCACAGGCAAATCCCCCTCTCGCACTTATCTGTATTGGCTCTCTGACCAGGAGCGGGTGGGATAAGGGGGAAGAAAACACTTGATTGACAAACACTTCCCCTGTTCACAGGCCCTTAAGAAATGCAGTTTGTAATTTTTTGTTTTTAGCACCGTTAGATTAGTTAAGGGAAGCCATTGTAAAATTCTATACACAACGTTGTTTTTGGGGCCGGCACCATGGGATTGCACCTTAAACCCCTTCCTGCCAGAGAGCCCTGCAATGTATTGCAAAGCTGACCCAGTTTTCTTTCAATCCCCAGACCTGCCGCTCCCGCCCCTCTCTCGCCCTTCTACCCGCGGGCTGGAGGCCTTGGCTTTGTACAGGGGAAGTCCGGAGAGCTTCCCCGTGGGATCCACCGTGACCCAGAAGGGCCTTTTGGATGCGGTTGTGTACACATGGGAGACTGGGGCAGGGACAGAGGCCCTGAGAGACTTGGGCAAAGACAGTGTCACTTTATATGGGGAGCAGAGGTGAGAGAAAGGGGACCTCATATTATATTGGAGACAGGGTGAGAGAAAGGGGACCTCATATTATATTGGAGAAGAGGTGAGAGAAATGGGACTTCATACTATATTGGAGAAGAGGTGAGAGAAAGGGGACCTCATATTATATTGGAGAAGAGGTGAGAGAAATGGGACTTCATACTATATTGGAGAAGAGGTGAGAGAAAGGGGACCTCATATTATATTGGAGAAGAGGTGAGAGAAAGGGGACCTCATATTATATTGGAGAAGAGGTGAGAGAAAGGGGACTTCATATTATATTGGAGAAGAGGTGAGAGAAAGGGTACTTCATACTATATTGGAGAAGAGGTGAGAGAAAGGGGACCTCATATTATATTGGAGAAGAGGTGAGAGAAAGGGACTTCATATTATATTGGAGAAGAGGTGAGGAAAAGGGGACTTCATATTATATTGGAGAAGAGGTGAGAGAAAGGGGACTTCATATTATATTGGAGAAGAGGTGAGAGAAAGGGGACCTCATATTATATTGGAGAAGAGGTGAGAGAAAGGGAACCTCATATTATATTGGAGAAGAGGTGAGAGTAAGGGGACCTCATATTATATTGGAGAAGAGGTGAGAGAAAGGGGACTTCAGATTGTATTGGAGAAGAGGTGAGAGAAAGGGGACCTCATATTATATTGGAGAAGAGGTGAGAGAAAGGGGACTTCAGATTGTATTGGAGAAGAGGTGAGAGAAAGGGGACCTCATATTATATTGGGGAAGAGGTAAGAGAAAGGGGACTTCATATTATATTGGAGAAGAGGTGAGAGAAAGGGGACCTCATATTATATTGGAGAAGAGGTGAGAGAAACAGGACTTCATATTATATTGGAGAAGAGGTGAGAGAAAGGGTACTTCATACTATATTGGAGAAGAGGTGAGAGAAAGGGACCTCATATATTGGAGAAGAGGTGAGAGAAAGGGTACTTCATATTATATTGGAGAAGAGGTGAGAGAAAGGGTACTTCATACTATATTGGAGAAGAGGTGAGAGAAACGGGACTTCATATTATATTGGAGAAGAGGTGAGGAAAAGGGGACTTCATATTATATTGGAGAAGAGGTGAGAGAAAGGGGACCTCATATTATATTGGAGAAGAGGTGAGAGAAAGGGACCTCATATTATATTGGAGAAGAGGTGAGAGAAAGGGGACTTCATATTATATTGGAGAAGAGGTGAGAGAAAGGGTACTTCATACTATATTGGAGAAGAGGTGAGAGAAAGGGGACCTCATATTATATTGGAGAAGAGGTGAGAGAAAGGGACTTCATATTATATTGGAGAAGAGGTGAGGAAAAGGGGACTTCATATTATATTGGAGAAGAGGTGAGAGAAAGGGGACCTCATATTATATTGGAGAAGAGGTGAGAGAAAGGGGACTTCATACTATATTGGAGAAGAGGTGAGAGAAAGGGGACCTCATATTATTAACCATATTTACTGATTAGTGCTATTTTATGAGACATCTTCTGGATGTCCCATGAATGCGAAGACACCGTACATTTTATTCACTTGACTGGACTGTAAAGTATTTTGCAGAAGGTGTTTTATGGAATATGCAAATCAGTGTGTGTGTTTAGACTGTGTTTATTAATGTCTATCTCAGCGGGGCGCTCCCCCCAGGGGGGCGGGAGATTTTTGTAGGGGGGCGTAGTGGTTGCAGAGGCCCTGCGCTCTTCCCCCCGGCATTTCATTTAAATGCCGGGGGATCGCCATGGCAACGCGGCATCACGTGACGTGATGTCACATGACACTGCGGCGTCATTTGACGCAGGGAACGGAGGTAAGGGGGCGCGAGCACCGGGGGCAGCAGGCCGCAGTGCTGGCCCCTCTATGAGTAGAGGGGTTTCTGTGCTCAGCAGACCTTTCCCCTTAGTCTGACAGTGTGTTTGCCGTTGCAGGTTGGTGTCCCTGAGCCGCTGTCCCTCATCCCAGGGTTTCTCCACCATGCTGCTGTTCCCCGTCCTGCAGCCCAGCCCCGGCTCGGAGAACCTCTGCCCCTCCAGCGTCACATCAATTCAGCTGGACCTCTGCCTGCCGGACTCCAGCCAGAGTAATGGGGGAGAGAGGAGGGAGTCGCACCGCGCACATTAGTAATCCCTCCACTGTCACAAGGGCCAGTGTCACATGTCGGCGTGGTGTTTAATGGTCTCTCTGGCAGAGGAGTTATTGGTGCCATTTCTAGCTGCTGCCCCCTAACGCCAGCACCTGGTGCTCCATAACCATGGCGCCATTTCACTAACACATTGATACACATATACACACACGCTGCTACACACTGATGCACGCACACACATTACAGACACTACTGCAGACAAATTAACACACTGATACACACACACCCTGATGCGCTCACAGAGACACACAAACTGTCTGAACAGTTTCCTCTTGCTCACACTCACTGCCTCTTTACTCCTAATACGTGTAATGGTCCATGAGACAAATAAATGAAACTTGTACACGAATCCATGCGCCGGCTACATTTTAATTGAATAATTAAATACCATAATTATTATGGCCCTACGCAGTTGCTTTATGCGCTTGTACTGTGCGTGCGTACATGTAAGGGTTACACTCTCCTCTCGCCCTGCAGATTGCTCTGGATGGGAGCAGACACAGCAGAGGACGCTGGATAACTTGAAGGTCGCTCTCAGCAAGTCCATGGAAAGTCACTGTTCATGCGCTGCACCCCCATCATATATACAAGGTCAGTCAGTGGGAGCCCGCCCCGCTGAGAAACCCTCCATCCAATGCTTGCGCGAGTTGTGTTACCATCATATATTTCCAGGTCCCCTGCAGCCTTTCAGTGCTTTTATTTCCTGTCTCTTTCCCGCTCTCTGGTCCATATTCAATATACAGTGAAGGTGCTTCTCCACGCTGGAGGAGAGTTTAGCTCCAGTGAAATCGATGGGTCTCGCATCTTTTCCAGCCGCATCCCAACATACTTCGAGCCTCTGAACCCCGTATCTCTCTCTGTTTCCCTTTAGATTTGGACTTTACTTGTGCTTCAAGCAGACTGTCTATCTCTGGCAATGTCTTCTCGAGTACCGGCAACGACCGGCATCTCATCCAGAGCTGGAACAGAGACCTCCTCAGTGACCCGCGGCCCCTGACCCTACAGGACAGCTCTCTAGGATCGCTTACGGGATGCCGTGCTCCAGAGACGAGACGAGGTAAGGTGGAGCAGAGGGATCCTTCCCTTGTCTCTCAGATGAGTTGAGTCGGGACATGTTTAATAGGTTAAATGGAGCCGCCTCCTTTTATAATAAAATCGGACAACTATATGTATTTTCAAATATGTTTTAAACTTTGACACGGTAAAGAACAGCTTTGTTATTTTTTTTTTTCCAATTATTATCTACTGTCATTGGTTGATTGACGACCTGCTCACAGTTAAGTCTATGGGTCACTTCTCCTGGATCGCTCTGCTGCCTTCAACACTGTTGATCACCCCCTTCTCCTGCACACTCTCCATGACTCTGCCCTCTCCTGGTTCACGTCCTACACAACCAACCCGCTCCTTCAGTGTTTCCTTCTCTGATGTCCCCTCTTTCTGTCGGGGTCCCACAAGGCTCTATCCTTGGTCCTTTGCTATTCTCACTATTCTCTTGGTGAACTAATACAATCTTTTGACTTTCAGTATCATCACTATGCCAATGATACCCAAATGCACCTGTCCCCCCTCATCTCTCCCCTCCTCTCCCTTGTGCTGTGTCACCAACTGTCTCCGCAGTCTACTCCTGAATATCCCACCGTTATTTGAAGCTTAACATGTCCAAAACTGAATTAATACTCTTTCCCCCTTCCACTGCCACACGTACACCCTAACTCTCCCTCACTGTCGATAACACCACAATCTCATCACCACCAAGCCCGCTGCCTAGGGGTCATCTTTGATTCTGCCCCATCCTTCATCCCTCATAATCACTCACTCAGTCCTGCAACTCCACCTCCGAAATATCACTAGGATACGCCCTTTTCTCACTCATGATGCAATTAAAATTTGAATTCACACATCCTGTCCCGCCTTGACTCCTGCAACCTTCTCCTAGTCAGCATTCCCCTTGTCCGTCTGTCCCAACTCCAATCCATCCAAAACGCTGCCACCAGACTCGTCCACCTCCCTCACGTCCACTTCTACTGCTCCACCACACAGCTCCCTACACTGGCTTCCCATATTCTCTACCTCCCTCACCACTCCACTTCTACTGCTCCACCACGCAGCTCCCTACACTGGCTTCCCATATCCTCTACCTCTCTCACCGCTCCACTTCTGCTGCTCCACCACGCAGCTCCCTACACTGGCTTCCCATATCCTCTACCTCCCTCACCGCTCCACTTCTGCTGCTCCACCACGCAGCTCCCTACACTGGCTTCCCATATCCTCTACCTCCCTCACCGCTCCACTTCTGCTGCTCCACCACGCAGCTCCCTACACTGGCTTCCCATATCCTCTACCTACCTCACCGCTCCACTTCTACTGCTCCACCACGCAGCTCCCTACACTGACTTCCCATATCCTCTACCTCCCTCACCGCTCCACTTCTGCTGCTCCACCACGCAGCTCCCTACACTGGCTTCCCATATCCTCTACCTCCCTCACCGCTCCACTTCTACTGCTCCACCACGCAGCTCCCTACACTGGCTTCCCATATCCTCTACCTCTCTCACCGCTCCACTTCTGCTGCTCCACCACGCAGCTCCCTACACTGGCTTCCCATATCCTCTACCTCCCTCACCGCTCCACTTCTGCTGCTCCACCACGCAGCTCCCTACACTGGCTTCCCATATCCTCTACCTCCCTCACCGCTCCACTTCTGCTGCTCCACCACGCAGCTCCCTACACTGGCTTCCCATATCCTCTACCTACCTCACCGCTCCACTTCTACTGCTCCACCACGCAGCTCCCTACACTGACTTCCCATATCCTCTACCTCCCTCACCGCTCCACTTCTGCTGCTCCACCACGCAGCTCCCTACACTGACTTCCCATATCCTCTACCTCCCTCACCGCTCCACTTCTGCTGCTCCACCACGCAGCTCCCTACACTGGCTTCCCATATCCTCTACCTCCCTCACCGCTCCACTTCTACTGCTCCACCACGCAGCTCCCTACACCAGCTTCCCATATCCTCTACCTCCCTCACCGCTCCACTTCTACTGCTCCACCACGCAGCTCCATACACTGGCTTCCCATATCCTCTACCTCCCTCACCTCTCCACTTCTACTGCTCCACCACGCAGCTCCCTACACTGGCTTCCCATATCCTCTACCTCCCTCACCGCTCCACTTCTACTGCTCACCCGCTCCTACACTGGCTTCCATATCCTCTACTCTCCTCACCGCTCCATCCTCACCTTCCCTCACGGCATTCGCAGCTCCCTACACTGGCTTCCCATACCTCTACCTCCCTCACCGCTCCAGCTTCACTGCTCCACTCAGCTCACTGGCTCCCTACACTGCTCCATATCCTCCCTCACCGCTCCACTTCTACTGCTCCACCACGCAGCTCCTACACTGGCTTCCCATATCCTCTACCTCCCTCACCGCTCACTTCTGCTGCTCCACCACGCAGCTCCCTACACTGCTTCCCATATCCTCTACCTCCTCGACCGCTCCACGCTTCTGCCTGCTCCCATCTCAGCTCCCTCACCGCTCCCACTTCTGCTGCTCCACTCACGCTCCAACTGCTTCCCCATCTCTCTCCACGCTCTTCTGCTCCCTCACCGCTCCCTACAGCTGCACTCCCATCATCCTCTACCTCCTCACCGCTCCACTTCTGCTGCTCCACCACGCAGCTCCCTACACTGGCTTCCCATATCCTCTACCTCCCTCACCGACTCCACTTCTGCTGCTCCACCACGCAGCTCCCTACACTGGCTTCCCATATCCTCTACCTCCCTCACCGCTCCACTTCTGCTGCTCACCACGCAGCTCCTACACTGGCTTCCCATATCCTCTACCTCCCTCACCGCTCCACTTCTGCTGCTCCACCACGCAGCTCCATACACTGGCTTCCCATATCCTCTACCTCCCTCACGTCTACTGCTCCACCACGCAGCTCCACTTCTAGCCTGCTCTCCCCTCACTCTCGCTCCACCACGCAGCTCCATACACTGGCTTCCCATATCCTCTACCTCCCTCACCGCTCCACTTCTACTGCTCCACCACGCAGCTCCCTACACTGGCTTCCCATATCCTCTACCTCCCTCACCGCTCCACTTCTGCTGCTCCACCACACAGCTCCCTACACTGGCTTCCCATATCCTCTACCTCCCTCACCGCTCCACTTCTACTGCTCCACCACACAGCTCCCTACACTGGCTTCCCATATCCTCTACCTCCCTCACCGCTCCACTTCTACTGCTCCACCACGCAGCTCCCTACACTGACTTCCCATATCCTCTACCTCCCTCACCGCTCCACTTCTACTGCTCCACCACGCAGCTCCCTACACTGGCTTCCCATATCCTCTACCTCCCTCACCGCTCCACTTCTACTGCTCCACCACGCAGCTCCCTACACTGGCTTCCCATATTCTCTACCTCCCTCACCGCTCCACTTCTGCTGCTCCACCACGCAGCTCCCTACACTGACTTCCCATATCCTCTACCTCCCTCACCGCTCCACTTCTACTGCTCCACCACGCAGCTCCCTACACTGACTTCCCATATCCTCTACCTCCCTCACCGCTCCACTTCTACTGCTCCACCACGCAGCTCCATACACTGGCTTCCCATATTCGCTACAATCAAATGTAATACCCTAATTCTGACTTCCAAAGCTCTCAACGACGCTGCCCCCCTCCCCCCCTTACATCTCAGCCCCAAATATATCCCTAAACGCCCCCTACGTTCTGCCCATGACATCCGCCTTTCCTCCTGCCTTACTACCCCTCTCACTCCCGCCTGCAAGACTTCTCCCGTGCGGCCCCCTCTCTCTGGGGTTCCCACCACGCAGCGTCAGACGCTCCCCCAGCTTTCGGATGTTTAAACTCCCTGAGGAGTGCGCTGCAGAATATGTTGGCGCTTTACAAATAAACGATATTGATTATGTGGTGTCTCTCCTGCCAGGCTCCCTGCAGATATGGCAGCTCTCCCTTCTTGTGCTGCTGTCACTGCTGTTGATAGGTGGAGCAGTCGGACTGATACTGTACCTACGCAAGAGGTATGTGGGGTCACCTCCCTGGGGCAGAGGGAGGGGGTCACTTACCTGAAATGTTTAAACGCCGACTTTTTGTACACCGAAAGCAAACCCGATCAGGGCCATAATCAAAGTGCTTGTTGTACCCCCTGCTTTTTATTAGGCTAAAGACTGGATATATGCTCCTCCCTGCCCGTACTTATACCCCCACACACGCCACTCCTCTACCTGCTTTCAAGTTTTGAAAACCACCTCTCTCCCCATCTCCTTCTCTGGCACTCTGCTTTAGCCATTTCTCTAACACCTTTGGGACTCTGTCAGTTCTCAAAGCCCCAGGTAAAGTGTTCTTTGTGCTGTATTTCTTTACATAAGTAGCCGATGTGCTTGAATGTAGTGTCCCCGGGGAGAAGAAAAAGGGGGTCTTCTCTCAAAACGCAATAAACCTTATTACATGGGGATCCACAGAGTTGTGCCTCCTCGTTTAACAGAATGACACCTTCCAAAATTGAAACACAGAACTGCTACAGTTTTTAATAGCGCTTCAGCCAGGGGTTATTGGGAGGATTATTATGATGGAAATCACAGGTTCTCAATCCTTCCCCTTTATAAGATATCTGTATAACGGCAGGTTTCCGGTGCCCGGGGCACGGTGCCCATGTTGTGCCTCGTGTGGGTCTGCTTGTGATGTGGGGAGAATAGGTGAAGTTGAGAGACGCGTTACAGAACACAGTGTTATCTTTGCATTTAAACAGCCCACTGTCGTCTAAGTGACAACACCTATCTATCTATCTTACACCTACCGTATAGCTAATGTCTGTGTGCCAGGCAGGAAGCCGGATTAATACCCCTACCGTATAGCTAATGTCTGTGTGCCAGGCAGGAAGCCTGATTAATACCCCTACCGTATAGCTAATGTCTGTGTGCCAGGCAGGAAGCCGGATTAATACCCCTACCGTATAGCTAATGTCTGTGTGCCAGGCAGGAAGCCTGATTAATACCCCTACCGTATAGCTAATGTCTGTGTGCCAGGCAGGAAGCCTGATTAATACCCCTACCGTATAGCTAATGTCTGTGTGCCAGGCAGGAAGCCTGATTAATACCCAATGGAATCACAGAATGATAGAAAATTGACCCCTTAGCTACCAGAGGGGCCAGTAACGCATTTCAGAGCGATATAACATGCAGAGCGATATAATAACACGCAGAGGGTTCTACTAACACGCCGAGGGTTCTAATAACACGCCGAGGGTTCTAATAACACGCCGAGGGTTCTAATAACACGCCGAGGATTCTAATAACACGCTGAGCGTTCTAATAACACGCCGAGGGTTCTAATAACACGGCGAGGGTTCTAATAACACGGCGAGGGTTCTAATAACACGGTGAGGGTTCTAATAACACGGCGAGGGTTCTAATAACACGCTGAGCGTTCTAATAACACGCCGAGGGTTCTAATAACACGCCGAGGGTTCTAATAACACGGCGAGGGTTCTAATAACACGCCGAGGGTTCTAATAACACGGCGAGGGTTCTAATAACACGCCGAGGGTTCTAATAACACGCCGAGTATTCTAATAACACGCCGAGGGTTCTAATAACACGGCGAGGGTTCTAATAACACGCCGAGGGTTCTAATAACACGCCGAGGGTTCTAATAACACGGCGAGGGTTCTAATAACACGCCGAGGGTTCTAATAACACGCCGAGCAATAAATCACGCACAGAACATTTTAATAACATGCAGAGCGTCTATTAACACACAGTTCGTTCTAATAACACGCTGAGCGTTCTGATAACACACAGACCAATAAATCACGCATAGAACATTTTAATAACATGCAGAGCGTCTATTAATTAACACACAGTTCGTTCTAATAACACGCAATATAGAGCGATATAATAACACGCAATATAATAGATGGCCCCACTGGTAGAGAAAGGGTTAAGAAAAATGATGAAAATGCTTGTGGACAAAGCAAAGGGTGTAGTAATAGCTAAACCTGTCTTCTTTCAACGCTCCCCAAATGGGCAGTTCCCCCTGCATGTTAATCTTTGAAACATTTCTGAGTGGAACACGTTAGAATGATTAGGAGTTACCATGTGAACACTCTACTACAGGCCTTGGGCCTTTAAACAAAGTGTATTCAAAAAGAGCTAGAAAAAATGATACAAATGAGGTAGATCTGCTTTAAAGGGCATCAGATGGAGCTCACTTTCAATATAGGTCATGTTGGTGGGAATTGCACCTTTTAATATCCGTGTCTTTCCATCGTAGGCGCCCGCAGAATTACACTTCTATCGAAATGAACCAACATCGGGAGCTCACATCTGACTACTAGCAGAGAGAAGCAGCAAGAAAGACGAGAGCGGGCCACGGACTCCACCTTCTGCGCCTCCGCGTGGAGAGGAAGGGGCTTGTTTGGTGGGGACAATATGAACCCTACGGGAAAATGAACACGTTAAATTGTGCGATGATGGAGGAGTTGGTGGCCCCTGCTACACATGCTGTGAAAATGCTTCCCAGGGCTAGGGAAGAGATCAGCGGCAATCAAATGAGTGGGACTCAAATCTTCACCAGCAGCACGGGGAAGGGGCTTTGCAGCATGTTGAATATGGGCCAAAAGTGGTGCTATTCTGGAGCAAAACACTGTACCAGATGTGTTTAAAGGGTCTACTACAGGGCTGGCCAACTCCAGTCCTCAAGGGCCACCAACAGGTCAGGTTGTCAGGAAATCCCTGCTTCAGCACAGGTGGCTCAATCAGCGGCTCAGTAAACGTCTGCACCACCTGTGCTGAAGCAGGGATATCCTGAAAACCTGACCTGTTGGTGGCCCTTGAGGACTGGAGTTGGCCACTCCATGTCTACTACAACCACAGAGCAGTAATGGCAGTGACAATGCTGAAGTGGCCACATCGGGGGGGATTCTGAGATCCTTTTCCATGTAAACATGGTGAGCGGACACTTGGGAGGGTGTGATCGCCTCTGGCTGCTCCCTCCTGTCTGGTGTCACTGTGTTAGCCAGTGCGCGCCAGCGGCGAGGCGACCGGTACGTGGCGAGGCGACCGGTACGTGGCGAGACAAAGTGGTTTGTCTTTGCCGCGCCACGGCCCGGTCACGTGCGTGGTTCAGCCAATGAAGGCGAACCGCTCACGTGACGAGCACGCCACCCCCCCCCCCCCCCATTGCGCAACACTGCAGGCCACGGATCTCGGCAAGCACGCGCGCTCGCACGCCTGCATTATGTCCGAGACCTAAAGGTAAAGAAAACACAATTGACCAATACTCCCTCATTCAGCGGCCCCCACCAAAAAGCCACCATGCTTCATTTCCAAAGCAGATTGCCCATGTATTTGCTGTAGGCATGGTTACATTTGTTCAAGGAAGACTTCACTTCTTAACAAAACGTTGTTTCTAGATCAGCTGCCAGTGACGGAAAACAATAGGATTTGTTTCCCCCTTTATTCTGGTGTAGTCCTTTTGCTCCAAAATTGCACCGAGTCCTTGGCCCACTGGAAACGGTATCAGATTTCTCCTGGCTGATCACTCCGACGCCGTTTCCCGACTGAGATTCGGCGCTGTTAGACCCAGCAGCGCATATAAATCCGCCTGTATTAATACCCAGAGCCGGCACACAGAATAAAGTGGGTGTCATTACTGCTGTCATAAAGGACATCACGAGAGGTTGTTTCCTAATCGATTGGCAAGAGGCCGGGGAAACCTTGTAGCCCGTAACTCCTCATAATAATTGGACAGAAAAAATATTTTGGCATTTTTAATTTTCCGCATTTTTTTTTTTCATAGCAATATCTTTTATATAAAAGAAAAATACCTTTGAGGAAAAAAAAATAATGAACATTATCTTTTAAAACCTGTCAGCAGGTTGGTTTTGTTAAATTTTTGTATATATGGTTTTCCCCCTTAAATATATTGGTGATCACCTGCTTTTCTTTGGAGATGGTGGGGGGGGCGGGGTGGGTGGGAGTGTGTGTGTGTGCACACCTTCTTATATATAAACGTGAATGTAGACTTAGGGCACAGATTAATCTCGAAGGCCGTATCCATAGAGGATGCGGCGCAAGCGACTTTGCTTGTACCAAATCCAGGCCAACGCGCGCGATGGGTGAGACAAACCTGTTTGTCTTTGCCACGTGATGGCCGGGTCAAGTGCGTGGTTCAGCCACCCCTCTCCCTCCCCTCTCCCTCCTCTCTCCCTTCCCTCTCCCTCTCATTGCTCAACCCTGCAGGACACAGATCTCGGCAAGTACAGGCACGCATGACGTCACGCCACACGCCTGTACTGTGTCTGAGGCCTAAGGATTCAAAAGTAATGAGGTTGTGGACTGAAAAATTGGATTTTAATGGCAAAGTGCTGCATTTTACAGCGACACTCAATTAACAGCGATGCTAAAAATCAATGAGCGTTGGCGAGTGTGTCAGAGGGCTGGATTTTGACCCCTTTTTAATCGAAGGCCTGAAGCAGAGAAGACCCTTCCACATGGCCAGCGATGTGAGTGTGATAGTATTAGGGATACAAAATAAAACTACTTGGATTTTTTTTATATATATACACTGTATATATATATATATATATTTTCGTTCCGAGTGCCACGACTTTGTTTCAAATAAAATAAACACAATTACGCTTTCTTTTTAAAGAAAAAGGGGATTTGGGAAAGCATTTCCCCTTCTATTTTTACAGCAGAAATATTGCTTACATCTTTTATATACA
>NW_027456098.1:0-25505 GCF_040206685.1 Ascaphus truei | reverse complement strand
CCTCTGGATCAAAATACTGCAAATACAAATATAGGCTAAGTATTTGTTTTCTAAATTTAGCAGAGGTTGAACTTGATGAACATGTTTTTTTTTTCAACCTAATCTACTATATCACTATGCAATTATATAACTCCACACATACCCACTGTGGTATTCCCCACCACAAGAGGGGCCTGGGGATAATTAGCTTTCAGCTGCAGTAACTCCTGGAGGCTGGAAGGCGCAATCCATGTGGTACGTTCCCCTCGGAACAACAGTGTCTCAACACTTTCATTCTCCATCAACTGCACAGAGCAAGACAATGATATAACACCAGTGAGGCGTTAAATGCACAGCGCAGTTCATAGGCAACACAATCTAAATACATTTTAATAGATAGACAGTTTATATACTAAAGTATATGCATATTTTCCCTATAATTGTCAGGAGGCATCTATAAATGCTCTATGGTGTCATGTATAACTCCAATGTCTATAGTTACTAAATGAAGATAAAATGTAAGGCACCTTGTGTCTCATTCATTGTCATAAGGTACCTTGTGTCTCATTCATTGTCATAAGGTACCTTATGTCTCATTCATTGTCATAAGGTACCTTATGTCTCATTCATTGTCATAAGGTACCTTATGGTTTACTAATCTTTAGTAAATATGGACTTTTTCAGAGGATGAAGTACACTGAGATTTAATACAAATCTCCCTAGCTCTTCATCTACAGAAACACACATATATTATCTCCACTGACAAACTGACAATGTGTGACAAAGGGAAACGTGGATATATTTATGTTGTTCAGAACAAGCAGAAACCAGATAGATTATAAAATAATCTCAGTGTATTTCAGCCTTTCTCATGCCAGAGTAAAAGACAGGAATATTGTAATAATTACATTTTACATATATTTTTTTTATCCCTCTTTAGTGTACTGTATGCATACATTTTCAGGCTATATTTTACACAAAGTTCAGCCAAGTGTACACTTATTGTCCCATGGTGCTGCACTCCACAGAGCACGCGGAGCAGAGGACAGAGGGTCTGGTTACCTTTTCAATTGCTATTATGGATTCCTTGTGCCTATATGCGAGCTCCCTATAGCCCATATTGTATGACTGTGAGCAGATCTCTGTGGTGTTTGGCTAGACTCCTGACAGGGGAGGGAAGGCTTAGGGAAGTACCTCTGGGATCCTTTGGGACATGGGGGAATGGGCCTGATGAAGAGGTAGTCCCTCGAAACGTCGCCCCCCTAGCATACTTTCTTTTCTCCTTATTGTGTTTTTTCCTTTTGTTTCATGTGTTTTTCCCTTCTCCTTTCCCTCCCGTCCCTCACTTTGAGACATTTTTTCCATTGTGACATCTTATTGTTCTGCATATACAATTGCTTCTATTCTGGTTTGTTTACAGTGTTATTAAATTCATTTATCTTTATGACATCTGCATTCAGTAGATCATTGAACCAATAGACAGTGAGTGCTGCTACTTCTATAGGTAGATTAGTACGTAGAGGGGAATTAGGGTCCCCTTTTGGTCCGTGCACCCTGCATTTCCATTGATTATTCGTATCAGAGTGCTGTCTATCACCCCCCTCCCCTCAGTAGGTAATAGTATGGCCACATTTTTACTCCAATATTAATGCATGCGACAGGTTCCGTTCTAAGGGCCCACCGCAACCAAAAATCGCCAGAAAGCGTAACCGGCGATTTTCGGCATGTGCGCATGCGCAAATCGGCAATTCCCCTTCTGAACGTGCGCACCCTTGGCAACCACCTGTTCTGCGCATGCGCACCCCCAGTAACCACCTGTTCTGCACATGCACGACCACGGACTTCCCCGTTCTGCTCATGTGCAGACATGGTGGACCCCTTCTCGGTACCGTCGTATCGCCGAAAAGCGGGGCGCAAAGAAGCGGAGCCTTGCTGTAACTTATTTACATTGTGATATTTTCATACCAACAAACCGAATAATAAAGTATCTTCCTGACTCCTCATTCACACAGTGGTCACAAACATAGCTGTCATGGAACAAGAATCACATTTCTGTTTCACCCCCTCTCCCCCCTTTCCTTTGCAGCTTCTGCTTGTCACGTTCTCATTCCAGCTGCATGTATTTTGCTCTGTGCACTCACAGTGCCTGTGTGGTAGACACAGTGTTGCGATCCCTGTCTCTGCATTATGCCAGTGAGTTGCTACAGCAACCTCAGCCTTTCTGTCAGAATGGGTTAGTCTGCCTTCTCCCCCTCTGCTTTGATTACAGATGGTCTGTCACCAGCCTATCTTGCTACCCAGCATACACTGGCACTTCCTTTTCCACTTCTTCACTGGCTGAGTGAGTACCCCTCCTGTAATTTTCTCTACTGGCAAGGACTTATCCTTTTTCACCTTTCCCCACTATCAAGCGCACTCACCATAGAGACATTCTCTCACAATACCATCATCCACAAGTGCCTTTGTAAATCCATGCTTTTTCTCAATAAAGTGAAGACAAAGCACTTGTTGTGCTTGTAAAAGGAACGAGTTGAACCTATCTGGGCTAATCATCCTACACATGACCCGGGCCTCCAGAATAATAGCATAGAAAAGTAGAAACATTAATGAAGTTTCTTACCATTAGTTCAGGTGGAAATATCAGTTCTTGTGTTGGATCAAGTGGTGTAAAGCTTTCGCCTTCAAACAACCCTGTGCAAATCTACAAAAGACAATGGATAATCATGGTAACGGTGCTACTGTCTTAAGAACGTTTGAGGCATCCAACTCAAGGTGAAGGTTCTCACTATTACTAATATTTGTTTATAGCGCCACAGGGGGAACAGGATCCTGCAATTTGTACTTGTCGCATGCGCGCCATCGCACGGAGTAAAATTGCTGCCTTAAGTATTAATAAGTTGCTTCCTTGAATACCGACACATTCGATACACTAGGGCAGGGGCGCACAAACTTCTTGAGCTGCGGCCCCTTCCCGGGAGCCCCCCTCTCCTAATGGCTCGATGTCAAATGACATTGCGGGTTATGTGACGTGACGTGACCCCATCGTGTCATTTGACGCACGTTGCTATGGTGACGCCTGACGTCCCATGACCCCTTGGCGTCATTTGATGCCGCGTTGCCAAGGCGACGTGTCATCGAAGACCCGGCTGACAGCAGGTAAGTGAGTTACAGAGGCCTCACGCCTCCCCCCACATTTAGTTTAAATGCCTTGGGGAAGAGTGTGGGGCCTCTGTAACCGCTGCACCCCCCCTACAAATTCTCCCGCCCCCCTGGCCCTAGTTTGCGCACCACTGCACTAGGGTTTAGTAGAGATTGTCCAATGCAGTAGAAGAAAGGCTTGACAATAAAAGATCTAAGTTCAGAGCTTTATTTCTGTACTACAAATACAGAGTTAACATCGTGATGGAAAAAGTGTAATAAAGTGTTTTTTATGTTACTGAAGTGCTTCTTTTAGCCCACAAGTTTGTATGCAGTAATAATTGGGACACACAGATAGAATATATAGCTTACATCAGGGGTACGCAAATCATTAGAGCTGCGCCCCCCATGCCTTCTCCCCCCCTGTGCTCACGCTCCCCGCCCCCCACCTCTTGTGCCGGCATCAAAAGACCCTGTGGCATCACAGCAACCTTCTGAATCAAGTTGAGTTGCCTCACGTCTTAGAGGCCTCACGCCTTGGGGAAGAGCGCGGGGCCTCTGCAACCGCCGCGCCCTCCCCTCCATCCCCATTTTGCGCACCCCTTGCTTACATCATCCCCTGCAGCAGAAACCTGCGGCATGTCCTGGTTATTCACACAGCAGGGGCCGGATTCCTTCGCCTGACAGCAATCGGTTTTCTAAAAAACAAAATTCACACAACTTTTGAAACCGAACGTAAATAACTTTGAAGATGCATTAAGGAAAAATGTAAAGAAACCTTTCTCTGATCCACGCTCCAAACCGTCTTTTTAAAAATGCAATCCATGATACGTAATGGAAAACCCCCCAAAAAACAATCAACATAAAGAAAGTGCAAATAGAAGTTTGTTTTGATACATGGCTCCATTTTCTGCTCGCATTTGCAACAAATGTATGAGTTTCATCATGTGATTGTTGGCCAGAAAAGTTTACGCCACCTCAGACCTGGCAGATTGTTTTTTACGCAAATACAAGATACAAAAGTAACGCTACATCTCATTATAATCTGTGCATCATGTAACGTCTTCCTAACGCCTCCAACTGTCACTCCCCAAATTGCAAGGTGACGTACACAGCGCAAAACGTGGAGCAGAAACCTTGCTACATTGATGCAAGATGAAAATTATGCAATATGCTTCCATTTTGTTCCAGACCTGCTATGATGCTTCTCCACCTTTGACTGCTATTATTTAGCAGATATAAACGTGGCTATTATTTTTTCTCATGCTAAATAATTATTTGCTACCTAGCGATTAAATGTGTATTTTCTGATTTGCAGGCACACAATGAGATAATAAAGGGTAGAAATAACAAAATGTAAGTTTACCATTCATACGCTCCTCACACATTTTGATCCTAAATCTAATAACAAAGGAGCCATTTAGTTGCATCACAGTGTCAGTCTAAACTTCACTCTACTGAAGAGGAGGCGAGTGTCTGTGACTGACAGAAATAAGAGAAACATGTCTGTATTTTTCACTAAGAAACTTGTGCACTCACAATATAACTTCACAATGCTAAGCGAACCTTGACACTGGCTTCTGGCAGTTCTTAATTGCACTGAATCACAGATAGCGTTATGCTTCATTTATTTATCCCCTTGGGCACTTTCACATATTTGACTCCATAGGACAAAAATAATTTGCACTCATTTAGTGTAGGTACCTGCTATATTTGGCGTTTACCTTGACTGGGTTAGCAGGCTCCTTTGTTATTAGACATATGATCAAAATGTAGACTTTCACTAATAAATTGATAGCCAATCTGGGAGGAACGCTGGAATTGTATTTTTGTTACCCATAAATGTAATGCAATCTTTTTCCAAGCTGCATACTCCTAAAGGGAGGAGCGCAGGTATTATATATTTGTTTTACATTTTTTTTTAAAGTGCCTATCTTTTTAACATATACTCTAACATACTTTCATTGTGATTTTCTCTTTTTGGAGTGATTGCATCTTTAAAAAAAAAAAAAATCATGTTTACTTGTAAAATCCGAGGATACGTTAGACTTTAGCATTGTGCATGAAACTTGTACTTTGCGAATGGTTAATCTACATTACGTCACTCACCTTGCAGAAGGTTCTGCATCCATCCATTATTGGCCTGTATCCCGTGCAACGGCACAGATTACCTAATGGGAAGAGAACATGTTGAAAACACGCCAGGGCAATGTATCCATAACAAAATAGTCAGGTTGGGAACCCATTACGTACCAAGCTTGGATTGCTAGTGTGTAAGCATCAGTACGGGTTAACTTTTAATAAAATTGTAATTTTTATTACAGGTTTGAAGCTGGGGTCTAACCCCCTGCTTCGAGAGACACTTATCTCCGTAGTGGTGCCGGCATCCCTGCAGGTGGAGAAACTGTGTGTCTACTCTAATGGTGGCTTAAATGTCCCACTTCATGCGGCCCAATAGGAAGCCTTGACATCATCTGGTGTGGCTTCCTGTTGGCCGACGTGACCTAGACCTTTAAACTCCACAGAGATACCGGCACCCCCTTCGGATGTAAGTATCTCAGAAACCAGGGGGTATCCGTAGCTAAATTTAACACAGTTCAGCTCCGGGAACCCTTTGCTTCAAACCTGTAATAAAAAATAAAGAATACATTTTAAAAAATTTAAAAAAAAAACAGTTAACCAATATTGCTGCACAGCTTGCTTCCGGCGTGCGTCGACATCAGAGAGGCCTGGCGTGGAACAGAGTGAGGGAGGCCTGCAGCTGGGAGAGAGCCGGGGCCTGGAGATGAGATGACCGGCAGCCGTGCCCGGCCAGAGTTCGGGCCCAACTTGCAGTGCAGGCTGGCAGGGCCACCGACAGGGAGGGAGAGCCGGGACATGTGTCTTGGGCCCGGTGGCTATTAAATTCAGCTGTACCTTTTGTACTTTTTTTTGCCAATGGTTAAATCTCAGAAACTTTAGCTAATTAAAGCTGACCTGTTGGTGGCCCTTGAGGACTGTAGTTGCCCGTCCCTGACCTGTTTTCATGTTGGAAATGTTGGCGGGCCTGATGTAGCCCAACTTACGTCCCCTGAGACTGCAGCAGCATGCTTAAATACTGTGTTGGTAACTCCAGGTATATATGGCACATCCCACAGTTCCAAAGGTCTGAACACATAAGCTAAACTATGGCTACGAATTCACTAAATGCTATGTGAAAGAGGCTTTCTAGCTGTGTACACCGAGTCTGAATACAGCTGCATAATATTGGCACATATCAATGTTAACATGTCCAAAGAAAAACATGAATATTATAATAATGGTCCATATTTATTAAGCAGTCTTCAGCCATAAGATACCATTCGGTGCTGGGAGACACATTGACTTGAAGGCCTCAGAAGGCATATTATGGCAGAAGACTGTTTAGCAAATATGGGCCACTGTCTTCAAGAGGGATAAGATACAGAGTCCTGGACCACCCAACACAAAAGTGGTTAAATGTATTAAGAAAAACAGCATATATTTGAAATAGTCATACCTCCCAGAGCTTCATATATCTGCTCCATGGTGGGTTCTGGGTGGTTCCTCAGTAATGCATACATGGACATCACCATCCCAGGGGTGCAGAACCCACACTGAGTCCCGTGTGCTTTTGCAATCCTCTCCTGTGAGAAATGTGGGTGTTTGTTTTTTTTGTTTTTTAAAGAAGCATTCATCAGCTCAAATATGTACTGTATATATATTTTTTTTATTTTTCACACTTTTTGACTGCTCTCGAGCCCTATCTTTGGTGTCATTGTTCTTTTTCCCCATCCATGAGAAACCGTATCAAGCTCAGTGATATTTGCCATAGAAACAATAGCAGCCAAACTAAAAGGAAAAAATATCAATAACGCCTTCACGCGTAGGAATAAAAGTGTTATCCTTGTGGGAAAGGCTGAATCATAATAGGAACATGGCTCTAAGATGGGCATTAAGAAAGTGCTTTAAACAACTTATCTTGAGAAAGATCTGATCACCCTTAAAGTTTTGACTAATTTACATTCTGTGTTAAAATTAATACATTTCTATTTTCTTTGAATCATATGTAACCCTAATTTTGTCTGAAAAGTATTACTCTTCCCTTTAACTCTTTAGCTAATGATGCAGCATAATTAGTTCACTCAAAACAAGAAGGAAACCTGTCTGCATAATTTACAATGTACCTGTCTGCATAATTTACAATGTATATATAATGGTTTCCAAATAATGTTAACTCAAAAGAGATTAGATAAAGATCATAAAAACGCATTTAATTAAAGCTGCAGTTCAGTCTTTTTTTATTTATTTATTTATTTTTTTACTTCAATAGTTTCATGTGTGCAATCTCTAATTGAAACAACAAAGGGATAGGGAGTGATCACAGAACCATACTAATTGAATAAAGTGGTCAAATACATCAATGTGGTAATCAAATAATGGGTGCAAACTGTGAACTGAAAAGTGAATCAGAAAAGGTAAAGGGAAACACAAAATGGATGTGCCCCCTAAAAGAATTCACTTAAATGCACACCAAAACAGTGTAAAATTTAACTTTTAATAAATTTACTTAAAACATATATTACCAAAGTAATGTGTAATGTGAATTAAAAATATATTAAATCAACATTATCAGGCAACCGTGTCGTCTATTTTAAGTATATACTATCCCATTGAACCACTTGATAATGGTGGGATAAGAGGACACAGGTTGCTAGTCAGGGTGTTAACCCCTCTGGAGCAACGATGAGACCCAAAAATAAAGGTATATAAATGTACACAAGTGAGTGGCCAGTGTGTTAAATGTCCAGCTACCTTGCTAGAACAACCAGCACTGCGCACTATAATAGAGACTTTAGTGTGTTAAAGTAAGAGTGCTGGAGTGATAAAGCTGGCAAGTGCAGTGATAATGGTGATACATACTGTACACTGCAGCATAGACCTGCCAGAGACAGCAGTGCTGTGCAAGGAAAGCAGGCACACTCACTGTAAATAAAGAATAAATAATTAACTAATGGGATCAACAAAGTTAGAGCCAGGAGACTGCTGACAATCTCTAATTACCTAAAGAACTGTATAGCTGCAGGTCAATTCGTTCTCCATGTATTGATAGGCGAAATTTGGTGACATAATTAGTGAAGGGATCTGTTTATATTCTGCTTCAGTCCGTCAGTGGAAGCTCATGAATATTCATGAGCACTCCTGCACTGACATGTGCTAGAGGGAGGGCAGGGCTGACAAAGGGATGTGCCAGGGCTTGTGACAGGACACGAAGGGGCAGTGCCTTAGCAAATGGCTGTGAAAATAGAATACAAGAAAATTAGTCTTTCAAAGTTGTTGTTTTTTTAAAACAGAAAATGCTAAAAGTATTTTTTCTTACTACAGAACTGATTTATTAAAAAAAAAAACACACATGCAGGATATTGACTGAACTGCAGCTTTAAATGGCAATATTCAACGTTCAAAAAATCATTTAAAAACCTTTATATTTGTCTGTGATAGATTTTTTAACATTGTCAGTCAACTATGTGATAATGCAGGGGTGTGCAAACTTTTGCCCCCGTGCCCCCCTACCTCTTGTCCTCCAATGCTTGCGCCCCCCCCCCCCCGCTTTGCTCTGTGTGGCGTCAAATGACGCGCGGGGTCATGTGATGTCATGTCACGTGACCCAAAGCGTCCTTTGATGCCACGTTGCCACGGAGACGCGTCCAGACGCCGGCTGAAGCAAGGTAAATTTAGGTTACAGAGGCCTCACGTGATCCCCCAGCATTTAATTTTAAAGCCTTGGGGAAGAGCACGGCGCCTGTGCCCCCCCAGAAAAATATTGCGCCCCCCAGTGTGCGCACCCCAGTGATAATGTACACTGCACTGCATGATTGTAAACTTGGTCTTCCCTGGTCTCAGGCGCACCGATAAAATTATCATTGTGCTTGTTTTTTTCTAGTGTGCAGCATGACTCTCTAAATAGGCCTTAAAACTCTGGCCTCAAAATGGTTAAAAGAAGCAGGAATGAGTTCCATATGTTATACATTAACCCCGTTCATAAACATATCATACACATTAACTTCTGTGCTTTATTAAAGTACCGGTAAGTAAGAATGAGACAAATGATTTACATCAGATCTTTTTAAGTACTACAGCTGGCTATGTTAAAGTTCTTTTTAGCAACAAATTAACGGCGACATAAATGTTAAATCTTAGTCACCGATTTATTTTTTACTTTGTCTAAAACTGAAAAGGTTTTCAATCTGAAACCCTGGGTGAGTCTCTGCGTTCCCCTGGGGAGGGAGCGTCCCCGCTGAAAAGGTGCACTTTTCTTTATTTTTCAAAGAAACAAAATATTTTGTCCCTATGAGGACGATTGCATATGTGGAAGATAGTAAATGACAAATATAGATTTTTTTTTGTATGGAGTAACTGGGCTGTCCTTTTAAATGTTATTAAAGGGCAAATGTACCCTGGATTCAGATCCATTTTATTACTAGCAGAACTAAACCCAATCATTTCAAGGCTCCCTCACACCGTCATTGCTTATGGCCTTTCTAAAAATAAAAACACGTTTCCCCCCCCCCCCCTTCCTTCTTCTTCTCTAGTACTCAACTCTTTTAAGGTATGGCTCCTCCTAACTGCCCCCCATATTCTCCATACACAAGGAGGGAATGAATAAGCCCAAATAAATTACTTCTATAGCTGCCATTACTATAATATTACAACACTGAGCAATGGAGACATCCAATGAGCAATTTATATTGTCGGTATTTGTATTGCAGCGATAACCCTATTTTTACAGTTCAGTGAAAATAGATAAAACACTTGGCTTGAAGTGTGACAAACAGAAAAAATTACAGCACAAGAGCTGAGTAACATTTTTTTTTAACCTATTTATTTGTAAGAGAATTCGACCAGGGGTTGGACCTCACAACCTTTGGCTGCCATCTCTTGTAGATCCTGTGGGCCAATAGCCATCTCTTCCCCTGTAAATGGTGTTAACCTTCTGATTTAATACTGACTAACCTTAAAACTTGCCCCACAAATCAAGCATCTCAACAGCCTGCACTCATGGTTACTGTCCCACACCCACAGTTACTCCTACTGTACCACCCATTGTGGCCAAGCACTGCCATCCACTGCACTTACTCCCTCACCTGCGGTCTCTGTAAGTCTCCCATCATACACTTAGATTGTAAGTTCTTCAGGGCAGGGATTTCCTCATCTATTGTCTGATTTTGCTGTGCTTATTGTATTATTATAATTCCCTGTACTGTATTCTTAGTGTAGCGCTGAGTACACTTTTGGCGCTATATAAAGACATACAATACAATACAAATAGGAAGCCGCAACATCGTAGGAGGCATGACATTGCAACTTCCTATTGGAGGACTGTGGTGGGCATCTTTAAATGTCCAAGAACAACACAACTAAAATAGTAAGTATCCCGGGAATTTGGGGGGTCTTCTGAGCTGAACATAACATGGTTCCCCCCCCCCCGAGGAACCCCCGGTTCAAATTCTGTTAAAAAAAAAATCAAAGGTAAATGTTCAGGATTGTTGCTTTAAATTGTGAAGACATCCACATTTTCATGGTCATTCGACCATTTTCGATTTACTGGATACTGTATGCTCCTACAGTACCTGCACAGGGTGTAGCCTGGTGGTGGTGCTTCCGATACCCTCCACGGTGGTGACCGCGGCACCATGCAGAGAGCATATGGACAGCAGGCAGGTGTTGGCTGAGTAATGTCTTGGTAGTGTCAAGAACTGTACTGAATTATAAGCAAAGAAGATCTAGAAGCCGGGCACTCCAAATGTAAGCATGTATTATTAAAAATGTAAAACATAAACGGATCTTCATCAGGGTAAGCAACCACTCTGAAAACGTACACTGAAAAAGCATGATGCCTAAATACCAGATACACTGGTGGCATGCAATGCTGTAATTGGTATGCTGTCCTGTTTGTAACATACAGAATCTGCCAAGATCATTCATTAGTTCTCAAATTGTGGCCCCTGGACCACTGATTGTCCACAAAGTCGTATATTCACTAAAGCAGCTCCCTCCTGCGGTCAGTCCATTTTCTGTCACTGCTAAAGGCTGATTTCTATATGCCGTACAAGTGCAATATTTTTTTAAATATACGGAGTATATATGAATGTATTGATGAAGAGAGGTATGTGTAAGTATGGTAATCCTCAAAATTATTATTAACACTTAGACTCGTTTCTCACCCCAGACACCTCAACATAACCAGCAAAACCTCAAGAGTTTCCATAGCATTCAATGGTAATACTGCCACAGAATGTACACAAGGACGGTGCAAGCACTGGGCGTCTTAGGCAGTTGCATTGGGTGTCACATTTTGGGGGGTGTCAGGAGTGAAGGAGGAAGACGGACGACAGGTGGATGGAAAAGAGCAGGGCAGCGGCAGAAGCGGTCAGTGGTAGAGACAGGCAGTGGCGGAAGACGAAGCACTGTGGGAGCGGAGAAGGTTTGCTGAGGAGCAGGACTGCCGGGAGGAGGGTGCCCCAGCCGTCTGACCTGGAAGTCTTCGCTGCCCTATAGTGTCTGCCACTGGTAGCTTGCAGGTCCTCCCAGTCATCCTCCTCCTCTGCCGCCCTGCTCCGCTGCTGCGATCCCCCATCTTCCTCTCCCGCCACCTCCCGTCTCTACCTCCGTCCTCTTTCCCCCCCCGCCGCCCTGCTCAGTGTGCACTGCCTGTCCCTACTGCCGCTCTGCTCCTGCTGGCCTGTGTCCTCCGCAGACAAGTGGTAGGCATTAGGCAGAGTTCAGGGTGGCTGCTACGCGACGTGCGCGCGCACATCTGTCGCAATTTCGGGTTGTTCTGTGGGAGTGTTCAAACTGAAAACTCCACCGGCGGCAAAGTGCAGCGTTGACGCTGCGACATTTTGCTGCTAAAACCCGAAATTATATTTGGGGCTGCAGTCGCGTCACGTGAGCTGGTTCAGCGAACCAGCTCCATGACACATTCGCCCCGCCCCCGCCACGCCCTCAAACTCCGCGACAGACTCCTGCGGCCTGAACACAGATCGCGGGGGAGGCACGCACAGACCGTCCGTAGCAGCCAACCTGAACTCAGCCTTAATTGGGTGAAAGAAGGAGGGAGTGAGAGAAGAGGAGGGGGATGAGAGAAGAGGAGGAAGGGGGGTGAGAAGAGGAGATGGGGGTGAAAGAATGAAGTGAGAAAGGAGGTGGTTGAGTGTACAAAAGAGAGGGGCTACTGTGTAACTTTTAAAAACAAAAATTTGGCACAGGGTTGAAGTTTCATCTAGGGTGCCGAATACCCTTGCACCAGCGCTGAATGTACAGTATATAAATACGTTTGAGAACCCCTGACCTAGATCATTATTGCTGTTTCATCTTTGATGTCTGGTGGTTAGTTAGAGGGCATTAGGAGCAGGGAATGGTCGTTATTTTTGGCAGCTAATAACATTTCCATGGATCCAAGGTTGCAATAAATGGTTTAGTACCAATAAGCTACTGTGGTGTCAAGAGTTGCTTTATCACGAAGCACAGCTACTTTCATGTGAGTTAAGGATACAAGATCTTCTTGGAGACTGGATGGATGGTGGATATCATCACCGTGCATGCACCGCAGCCACCTCCTCCGCAGCCATATTTAGTGCCGGTGAGAAGGACTTTTAAGACAGCCGTTAAAGAAGAAAATCAGCAGATCCTAGAACTTTGTTCAACATCACTGCACAAATGTAAAATGTTGCATTATTGTAGTTTGCTCTCAAGGTTGCCCCTGCTTGCAAACCCTGATGTCCAAGTTCTAGATCAGTGGTTCTCAACCCTCTCCCACAGGCACCAGGTTGTGAGAATAACCAATGCCCTTCACACAGATAAACGTGCTTACATTGCATATGAATAGAATATTGGATGGTTGCCACAGAAACCTGGTGTGGCTGGGGGTTCCTGGGGAGAGTGTTGGGATCCATTGTTCGAGATCCTTCGAGCAGAGCGATTTTGTGAGGAAACTCACAGGAACCGAGATATGGCACCTTTGTCTTTTTAAGAGAACGATCACCATTCGATATAATCATTACTACATTATTAGGAATGGCACTGGATACTAGTAGCAAGACCTGCTTTTTCTGCTATAGTCTTAATCAGTAGTTTCCCTCCTCAAGGATCACTAACATTCCAGGTTTTAATGTTATACTCACATGAGCACACATGGGTGGCTCAGTCATTTGACTGTACTACTTATGCTCAGGCAGGGATATCCTCAAAATGTGGCCTCTTGGCGGTCCTTGAGGACTGGAGTTGGGAGCCACTGTTGTAGATTATATAGAAACTAAATACATTTTTCTTTGCTTAGGGTGTCGACACCTTTTTTTCCTCCTACAAAGACACCACTGTTGCAGAGTGTACAAATGTCGATTTCATCATGGTAAAAAGCACTGTGAAAGGGGGGCTTTTCAGCTAAGCAATGGTGTCTGGGTATCAAGTTCCAAAACTGGCTGTTTTGACCAGAGGAAGAACTAGTTAAAGGGGTCCAGCGCAAGGATATTTTTGGGGCCTGCATGGGCAACAATGAGCTTAAAAACTCCTGCTACCTTATCCTCTGCAGCCCGCACTGGGCCCATTAAGGTTGTGGCACCTTGGTGCCTTGCACCTGCTGCATCAATGGTAACTGACATTTGAATGTGTCAAGTAAGGTTGCTCCAATTTTCAGCCTGCTTCCCCCGGTAAACAATTTGGGCAACTATTCAATATGCTATGAAGCTACCGTCAAGGTTTTAGGATCTCTGGTTCCTGGTTCTCAAGCACCTGGGCTACAGAGAACCTAACATCTTGACAGGTTTGTATAATTTAGTACTAAAAAAAATAATAAATGTTCAAAAGCTTGTATAATGTAAACTACTGTTCATCCACTAAAAGATATCATATTGCTGTTTTTTCCGTGTATTCTTTTTTACAGCTAGAAGGGGCCAATATTACTACAATATCTTTGTCTATAATTTAGTACTATTGAGAAGAGTATATTTTTTAATAGCATAAGGGACTTGTGGCTCTGTGCGTTATTAAACAATACTAGATTTCATATCCAGAACATAACTCGATGTATGGCAACGCAAGGAAGGGAGGTCAGGAAGTGCTTGAGGTGTGCAAGATCATTCTCTACTGTAAAAGCTTCCCCGACAAGTCGCTTCATAGCATATTGGATAGTTGCCCAAATTGCTTATCGGAGGAAGCAGGCTGAAAACTGGAGCAACCTGTCTTGACACATTTCCATGTCCCTTTGGTGTAACAGGTGCAAGGTGCAAGATCTCTAACCAAAAGGCTGCTTTAATCTAAATACCCAGATAAGTTTTAATTTTCATAGGGAATTATATAGATACAAAGGGAAAAATAGGCAATGCCATGTGGTAGGTTCTCAGAAGGATACGCCTTTTCCTCAGGTAGGGTAGGAGCATTTCCTCTGGATCAGCATTTTCCTCAATAATCTGCATTAAAAAAAGTAAGATTTTAGTTAAACACACAATGCCTTTATTGTGTACATGTATATTTTGTCTTCATAAAGAGCCCACAATATATGCAGCACTTTATAAAAGACACAATAGAATTCATGGATGTATAATATAATAAGTGCAACAAACATAAAATTAGTGGGAAAAGAAGTGTTACTGTGTGGCGCCTGGTGTGTTATTATACTTTACGTGATTGCAAAGTGTGACAAATAAATCAATCTTATAATAAATACAACCATAAGCAATGTCCTTTTGTAATCAACCCAAATTAGTCCAATGAAGAGGCAAGTAGGTAATGCGCATAGAATGATATCTTTCACAGGGAGCTGCCTTTCAGCGCCAATAACCACCTCTGGAGTCCTAACGGCGTCTCCTCCAGACCCGCTGGGGCGTGTTGATCCTCCGCTGGTAGTTAGGCTGCTTACTCGGCTCCTTTCCCCTTCTTCTTGTGTCGGAGCCTCAGCTATCCTGGACACTCGCTCGCGTTCTCGCGAGAGCCAATGATGAAGATAGGCTGGTTCTGGGTATGCTGTGATTGGCTCCGAGTCACTCTCTATGGGGAATGAGTGCATGTCCGTGCACCTACGTTTGCGTATGCGTAAGGATATGGCAACCCAACCCTACGCATTTCATGGATTACTCCGCTTCATCAGGGGCATGTGCCACATCTGACCAGGGTAGTCAGAGTTACTTATTGGCAGCCACATGATCACAATAAAACAATTACGTTTAAGTGAGTTTTAGGGCACATAATCTACACGGTCATCACACAATTTGTGTGCACACTTTTAATAGATTTGATTACATTGGTTTGAATGGCGCAGCACATTCTTTTGTTCACGCTAAACATAAAATTAGACCATAGGAAAGGAAATTGCTGCCTTGGAGAATTTACAAACTCATTTTGTAGGCAGTGTCACGGGAGACCAGGACTCTTAACACCTTTTAACCGGGATCATTCACTAGGCAAAACAAGGTAGTGGAATAAAATGGATTTTGTTCGGGTAAACCCACGTACATACAATAAATACACAAAATACAGACGAAATACACACTTACTGGGGTATGGGGTTGAAAACTAGGCTCAAATAGGTAGAGGCACTTGCTTCAGAAGGCTTACCCTGAACGGGATATACACCCAGGTTTCCTGGTCCGCTTTTCAGCTAAACCACTTAGCCTCGACTGCTACGTACGTTTTTCAGAACTTGGTCCTGACCCCTGACTTAGTCTTTGCAGGGCAGACTTTCCTAGCTCCAAAAAATCTGACTCAAATTATATGATATTATTGGCTTGCTTAGCCTGTAGCAGTTGTGTTATTAACCCCTGCATTACTGGCTTATGTAGCATTGTTGCTTTAGTTGATCTCTGCTAATTACCGGTTATCTTTGAGATATACTCTACAGTTGGTTGGTCTAATTGCCACTAGCCTGGTTTGGGCATACATTTACTAGTGACCACTCTTGGATCACAAGATTATCTAATAGGTTGCCATATAGTGTATTTTTTTTAGTTGCTCAGTGTGTTGGGAGTTACACAATTTCTTTATAACATATTTGTCATTTACTTTATTTTTCTCATTTGAGTTCTAGGTTACCCCCCCCACCACATTTCTTGTTCTATATTGTCCTTTGGGAGGGAAAAGGGTCCCACCAAGTTCCCGTGCACCACAGTCTTATTTTACTCCCCTATATTCTTAGAGTGCTGTTTAAACCATATACTTTTTACAATAGATCTGACAATTTCAATCAGCATGAAATGACAATTCACAGATGGAGAATAATGGATATTCAATCTTTTCCCCATGGTAAATACTCCCTTCCCTCCTAGCGGGCAAGAACAAACTCTGGCAAATAATACTAAACTAAAAGATAACTCCTTTCCTAAATGATTCTGTGGGCTGGTTTACTAGAGAATGGGACCCATGGATGAGGAGGGAGAAAAGATGGTAGCTCTGGGAGGATGTTGACACTCTAAAATAATTTGTAACCTCTCCTCAATTCTCTCAGGCAAGTCTGACCCCTCATAGTGTAATGTATAACTGTACTTCTTAGGCCAGTGTTTTTCAACTGGGGTTCCTAGGAAACCTCGGGTTCCTTGGGCATCCTTAAAGGGTTCCCTGAAATTTTCAGGTAATTTAAAAACTGTACAAAATACATTAGAATTTACAATGCATCTGATCTCAGACGCGCTATTAGAGAGGGTTGGGGTTCCTCAGAATGCATCTGATCTCAGACACGCTGGGGCGTGCCCCTCAGGGGGGCGCAAGATTGTTCAGGGGGGGGGGGGCGCAAGATTGTTCAGGGGGGGGGGGCGCGGCGGTTGCAGAGGCATTTAAATTAATGCTGGGGGATCGCGTTAGGCCTCTGCAACTTCACTTATCTTCACTTCGGCAACGCGTCACCATGGCAAGGCGGCGGCATTTGACGCAACGTGACCCCGCAGCGTCATTTGACGCCGGAGGGAATGTAAGGGAGGGGGGGCGCGAGCAGGGATGGAAGCAGAAAGGAGGTCCCAGCAGGGAAAGATTGCACACACCTGCTCAGGCAAACCATGTAATATGATAACTATCCTGAAAAACTTGAATTGAACTCTGTATGTGTTTTTTTTTTTGTCCCCTTCTCCTGTGTATTCCTATTTATGTGGATGAGGTTTCTTTACTTATGTTGTCCTGATTCCTGATTTCCCCCACCCTGCTCCTTTTTCTGCCCTTCAATGTAAACCGAAATGAAAATAAATAATAGGTAAACTACTTTAACTGCACCGTATCTCAGGAACTGGAGGGTCCCCTGTTCTAAAAATAATGCGGTTTTGTTTCGCAGGACCCTGCATTTGCCAATATTGTAAAAAAAATTATAATTGGTTAATTTGGCACCATACTGCTTTAACTTAACTTTGGAAGTCACTGGTATCTTAAAATTCCCAGCAGTTATTTTTGTTCTACAGTACATAAAAACATAAAATCTATTTTCCAGTAAAGTTGCACAAAAAGCTAATGCAGAGCGAAGAGTATGGATTACAAGCAAAACAACCAACTTACCTTCCTTCCGTTCACAAAGAATACAAGTTTCTTCGAACCTATCAGGTTTGGCATCTTTCCTGAGCTGTAATCGTTGTAAGACAGTGGAGAGGTATGGTGCACACAGGAAACAATCTGTGTTTTTCTTAACTAAACCATTCAGCATCTGAGCCAATAGCAAAATTCTGCAACTGCTACCTCCCCCTATGTTTGGTTGGGCATACATATACAGTTCAAAGTACAAAAGCAGGCTAGCCTAGCAGACAATGTACATACTGTGAGAAAAAAAGGGGTGATCTGCGCTCATAAATTGTAAATATTGTGCTCAATTGGTGCAAAAATAGGATAGTGCAAATAACAATTGAATAAACGTGTTATGTTAAAAGGTAGTGCTGCTGTGTCCATAACATGTCATGCTAGTTTACAAGTTATTTGATGTACGTGCAATACTCACCTGTTTCACCAATACAATTTTAATTTATATACTACACTATGAGGTTTTTTGCGCTGTTTCTCTTTTTGTTAATGTACATACTGTACATCACCACATTCATAATTATGTACACATTTAAAGTCCTTGTATTAGGTCTTACCTACTCATTGTCACTTAAAGTAGCAGTCTGCACTGATCGCCTTTTTTTGCATTTAATTTTTTTAGTTACTTTAAGAGAGCTCTTCTTGCTCTTTCCAATGCTGATTTTTTCCCCGTTAAAATCTGTTGATTTGAGTAGGACTAACAGGGTATAAAATATTAAGTGTCCAGCAGGTTAAAATGGCCCAATGCCATTTTTAAAGAGCAGGACAAGCTCAGGGGAAGGATACTAAGGGCTGTTATAGAGTGGCCGGGTGCGCTACGCCGTGCGCGCGGCACTTATAATTGGCTGAGGTTAGTCAGCCCTTCTATAGAAGGGCCACGCGCACACGGTAGTGAGCGTGCATCTGGCCGACAGCGGGGAAGACAATCTTTTTGCGCCGCTACCGGCGCTGAAATGTATGTATGTGTGTGTGTGTATGTATGCTTGTGTATGTATGTATATATGTGTGTATGTATGTGTCTGCACAATGTTAATAAATATTTTATTTTGATTAACACACATTCCCAGCTAGCTCAAACTCCCACACCCACCACATGATGAATATATATTTATGTCAACCAGAGAGCTACTGAGCGTGGCAATTGTATACAACAAGAGACAGGGGGTGCCCAATGCTACATCCCATTGACAAAACATATATGATGAAAAGTATAAAATAAAATACTTGAATAATAATAATAATATTAAATACTTGGTTATTTAGTTAACCCTTTGGCCAAAGCGTCATAAGCCTGCATACCAACGTCAAGGTATAACCAAATTAATGCAGGTCCTACACTACACTGTGAACCCTTCCTTTTACCTCTGTAAGAGAGGAAGAACCATTATACTGTAGGTCTTGTACCTGCAGCAAATGAAATGACCTCCCAAGTTAAAAAGGTGGAGGAGGAGGAGTGAGCTCTGGGGGGAGGTGCCACAGCCTCCAATTGACTGCTACCAGTCAGACATTGATTAACACACATTCCCAGCTAGCTCAAACTCCCACACCCACCACACCATGAATATATATTTATGTCAACAAGAGAGCTACTGAGTGTGGCAATTGTATACAACAAGAGACAGGGGGTGCCAAAACCAAGTATTTAATATTATTATTATTGAAGTATTTTACTTTATACTTTTCATCATATATGTTTTGTCAATGGGATGTAGCATTGGGCACCCCCTGTCTCTTGTAAATATTTTATTTTGACCAAAGTGTTTTTTTGAAATAAATAATAAATCACACACACACACACACACACACACACACACACACACACACACACACACACACACACACACACACACACACACACACACACACACACACACACACACACACACACCCCACCACCCCCCCCCCCCCCCCCCCCCCCCCCCTTATTTTTGAGTTCAACTCAGAGAGGATTCTGGAGGAAATTGCTGCTTTAGCCCAAGTGCTAGCAGAGACCTGCATTGCATTGCAAACCAAGCATTGCATTTCTGGGGCTCTCTCAGTGAAAGGGTAATGTGTTTATGAATTTTTCACTTAAAGGAGCCATCTTATTTACCCGAAAGGGAAACACCAGCCCTTTTTTACACTTAAAAAAATAAAAGCACAAGCAAATGTAGAACATTTAGGGAGAAAGAGCACCAAGGGAGAGGAACAAGAGTGCCTAGAGAAGGAGTGGCTCAGTGAGTAAAGACACTGATGCTGGCACTGAATGCAAGGGAACCTGGTTCAATTCCTGGTGTTGGCTCCTTGTGACCTTGGGCAAGTCACTTTATCTTCCTGTGCCTCAGGCACCAAAAACATAGATTGTAAGCTCTAGTGGGCAGGGACTGTGTCTGCAAAATGTCTCTGTAAAACTAGTAGCGCTATACAAGAACAAACAATTATTGTAGAACAAAACAGCATAATGCAAAACATGTTAGAACCGGTCTCAAATGTACAGTAGGTATTTATAATACACATTCATTTTTAACGTGACCCAGCAAATGCATATTAAAAATTTTTTATTGGTGGTATAATCATCACAGAGTGCCTCTGATTATCAACTACCTATGGCACTGATGGGCAACAGGCTCGGCCTTTGGGGACATCACTTGCAGTCCCCAACCTCTGGCTACCCTACCAGCCCACTCACCCTTTCTCCTGAGTGCAGACGGAACAGACATATTGCTGCTGTGGAGCTTTGCTTCTCCCCACTCCCTCATCTGCCTAATAGCAGTGCGCTGATAAATACTGTACTGCTCTCTTGTGCTAATCACTAGTACCCTGTGTAAGAAGCAGAGCGGGACAGTATTTGATGTGCACATATGTATATGTGGGCAATGTGCAGCCCTTTTGAGTATTCAAGGAGCGCATTGAAGTATGCCTACCACTGACCCATGGTCTGTTTGCAGACCCTCCAACATTGGGCACATGAAAATAGGTACACTTTAGTTCTTCTGTCAATATGGGACAGGATCTTACAAGCAACTGAGCCCCTGCTATGATGGTGCCATCATACATGCAATTTACAAGTGCAAACAGATAAATGGGTGCTCAAACTTCTGGTGCTGCGGTCCCCTACGGCCTACCTGCTCTCCCCAGTGCTCGAGCCCCGTTACCTTAGTGCCAGCATCAAATGACGCCACAGGAATAATGTGATGACATCACGGATGCTCAAGGAGCGAATAGCAATGCATCGTTCAACAATACGGAAAGCCCTCACAGATTCTAATGAGGTCGTGAATCTCACTATATCAGGGTCTCTCTCTTCAGTCACTTGCTCCGAATTCAGTCATGCATGCGCTAGCTCACTAAGAAAGACTCTGACACAAAGTTCAGCTTCAATCTCAGTACATGCGTCATCCCAGGGGTAACACAGGAACTGCTGCTTTATTGAGTACACAACATAGTTTATATAGCTCATAGCGGGGAGGGGCATGGGAGGGGTTAAATCATATGTATCTTTATTCCGGGACACGCTGTCTTCCTTGATTGGTTAAGTCATATGTATCTTTATTCCGGGACACGCTGTCTTCCTTGATTGTAGCAATACATTCTCCCGGGCTCATGCAGCCCTCGTGCATAGCTGCGTCATCAGTTCATGGTTTAATCATCTGGTCATGTGTTTACCAGGATATCTGAGACAAAGTTCGGGCGTATAACATAACAAAAGAAGAAATATATATTCACACACATTTCTACCTTCACAATCCCCCCTTGAATAGATATTTCTGACTTGCCTAAGGGAGTAAGGCTGTCTTGCGATGGGGAAAAAGGAATGGGATACTTCACTCGATTACTGGCACAGGATATCTCTAATAGACTCCTATACCTTCCATCGAGACTTAACACACCGCAAGAGTCCCTTCCCTTCCGTATAGCCTTAATAGTCTACAGCAATGAATTACAAATAAAATGAGGAGTCCTAGAAGGACTGTGGGTAGGCATATCTTTGTGAATTTTGGAGCTAAGCAGAATTTCCAATTCACTTCCGGTGTTTATCATCATGTCGACACCACCAACTTTGAGCATCAGTTTGCGATAGAGAGGAATAAGGCAACAGAGAATAAGAATACCAAATATAAAAATACATAAAATAACTAGGCCGATCGTGGTAAGAATCGATTTCCATCCTCCCGCCCAATCTGCTATCCAATTGGCCCAACTGGTATCTACTCCTGCATTCCTCTTTACCTCTAAAGCTAGGTCCTTAATTTGATTGAGTGCCTTGACTGTTTTACCGTCAATTGCCGAATTTTCAGGGATATAAGTACAACATTCTTCACCAAACATGGAACATACACCACCCTTTTCTGCTAAAATCATATCGATAGCCATCCTATTCTGGAGGGTCATCCGGGTGTTGGGCCCTAGTTCTTCAATAATACCCTGAAACGCATCCCTACTAAAATTTATAAACCTCTGCTGATTGTAATACAAATAGTT
Organism: Ascaphus truei; assembly: GCF_040206685.1. NCBI lineage: Eukaryota > Metazoa > Chordata > Amphibia > Anura > Ascaphidae > Ascaphus > Ascaphus truei. The sequence continues at coordinate 3,386 of NW_027456098.1, read as the reverse complement.
AATCCAGTCAACATTTTTATTAATTTGTACTTGTGGGATGATTGATGCGAATCCAGCGGAAATTTGGTCTTGGGCCTTAAATTCATCAGGGACCCCCCTTGGAACCCCTATTGCATCTCTATATACCAAATTATCACTTTGTAGAGCTGTCTCAATACTCCTTTTTGACCTTGACAGAGAGAGAGACTTCCTGAATAGGTACTGCTCTTCTGGTTCCCATGGGAGCACTCTAAAAGGCATAACTACCTTAACTAATGCACACTGTCCTTGCCACACTGGGGGTAGAATGTTCCGGAGTTTACCATTTCCGCATAACCAATATATATCAAACATATGTGCAGTGTGACTCTGGAGTTCGGCAGAGGTTATAGATGAGTTAAAAGCGCAGAACCCTGAGTTAAATCTTCCTAGCTTTATTCCCGAACATTGGCACATTGCTCTTGTTCTCAAGGTTTTTTTGGCTTAGCTGAACCGCTCAATATCAATTGGAACTTCAGAAGAAAAAATGTATTTTAAACTAACATTCATTCCAACTTTCATACAGACAATAGACAATATCAGGCACCTAAGATGGATGCCGACTCAAAATGGTTGCTTAGATCCCAGTGCTGTTATATCAGACCCCCCTCCCTTACGTCATATTCTCACTTTGTCACTCCCTCCCTTTTTATTCTTAAAACATAGCTTTTGAGAATAAAGTTCATGATGATAGTCCAGGGATAACTTCAGAGGACAAGGGCGCGTGCCCTTCACTGTCATAGTCTCGTAAGGCGCTGCGGCCAATATGTCTTTTGATGAATTGAATAACTGTGGTCGGCATCTTCTTTCTTCACGGGACTGCTGTTTTCTGGCATCTGTAAAGAGTGGCATCCGAATGGGGGAGGGGGTCGCACACCTGTGGATCATACCTTTGCAACACGTGACACCCACATATATGACAACAAGTAACACTCCCAAACACATCAAAACATTCAAAAAAAAAAATTTGCTCCAAGTGATCTAAGCCATTCACCTAACCCCAAGGGTGATAATCTGTCACTTCCCTTTGTAAACCTCTTTTGAATCTCTTGTATTTAATCAAGTTCATGCTGCACATTGCTACACTGATCTGAAATAAAAACACAACATTGTCTTTAATCAAACAGATAACCCTCCTTTTGAAGCTAAAACATAGTCTAAAGCAATTCTGTTTTGTAAGGCCATAAGCCTAATCTGAACCTGTTCTTGGATTTTCATAATCATCACAACATTCTATTACTGAGAATTGAGGGGGTTTGGTATCTGTGGAAGCTAATGCATGATCCTCACCCTGCACGCATTGTATACATCAATCACTCAGAATATCAGAACAGACGATGTCTGCGATGGGTCAACATGGCTGACTTATGATCCTTTCCTTGTGGCTGACACCCGCCCTCCTTTCGGTGGAGGTGCAACACACTTCTGGATCAAAGTTTTGCTGCACATGACACATACATAGAGAGTGAAGAGTACTGCCAAAACACATACAAGAGCTTTCACAAGCCACGCTTCCAGGAAACCAATCCTCCCATCAAGGCTCACTTGTACATACACCTTAAATTTCTAACTTAACACACTCTAAAGAATAAAAATATTGAGTCTCTGAAAAAATGAAAAGTTCTGATAAAACCTGGCCTTAGCCTGGTGTCTTATTTTCCTCGTTGGTTAACGGTTAGAGTTTTGACTCGGCAAGACGTTAACTTGATGCGGCTGTGCTTTAGGTGACTTTGGTCTTTGGTGGAGCTGGAATGTTTGGTGGAGCTGGAACGAGCTTTACTGTACTTTGGGTCCAGGAAAATGACTCTGCCGCTTTAATTGCTGTATTGGTGATTACTTTAGGCCTTTTCCACCTGGGATGAAGAGCATGCTTGTTTAGGAACTACTTGACCTTTAACTCCGTCCCGTGTAGGTGCACTTTTATCATACCTTATGCCTAGAGAGACTCAAAAAAATGTATTAGTTGCATACAACTTATTGTTTTATTACCAATAACATGGTCCTTAATTCGTTCCTTTGGACTGCTGATAGTCATAAGTCATCCCATATGTGTCTCATAGGGAGATAATTTATACCTAGGAATAAATTCTTGTATCAATGTGTTTACTCCTGTCTTAGCATCCACATATAGACAGAGGTATTCCCTATTAATGTTCCTCAAATTAAAACTAAGTAGCCACTGTGAACCTGACTTTGATACAATCTAAGTTCCTGAAACTTTAGGGCCTCATCCCTTGCTAACCCACTTGTTTCCATAATTAATTCTATCCTGTCTGCAGGCCATATCCCTAAGACCTGGGAAACTACCAGAGTTTGTCCCAATCTTCAAAAGTGGGGACAAAAAACACTGTCTCAAACTACAGGCCAATATCCCTTTTCCCAATACTATCCACTGTTATGGAAAAATATTCCCTCCCAATTTAAGCAATTATTTTACCCATACAAATTTCCCTAGCCAATCCCTATCTGGCTTTTACCCCAAACACTCCACTGTAACGATTCTGCTAAAAAAATTTGAAATGCCTTGTATATAAAGCATACCTTATTCACTTATGTAACTGCTTTTGCAATTATGTATCCCCTGTATTTAACCCTATACACAAGACACACCCACAAATGAGAGGTGACTCCCAAATTCACCCCTTTCTGGCAAACCCATTCTAGATTACACAGCAATTTTTACAATAACCACTGCTTACGGACACCTTTGGAAAAAATAAATGGTTAATTCGTTATAACATACATCACATATTCAGTTAATAGACAAATGATTTTGTATAAGACTTCACACTAATGTCTTGCTTTATATAATCTCTTTTCACAGTGCTGAGCACATGGTCAGCTTTATAATTTTAAAGACACTCTGCATATTCATCTGACTAAAGAAAAAATATTTTCTATAAGACTTGTTTCCGGGCAAAGAGCCATCTTGTTTCTGGGCGTTTCGCCAATTGACCCTGAAAAGATAAGATAACGGTACACCACAGCTTCTTCCTCAAAATAATAATTATTGGATTGGAACTTTTGCTTAAAGTTTAAATACATGGAGCTTTATCCAGAGCCCTAAGAACTACATTTTTTATGGCCTCTCAAAAATTAACCCACAGGCTTTTATATAGCTGAGGTTTATATAACTTCTTAACACACAAATAACTCCACACGCTCATGCTATTTCCCTACACTCAGTTCTTTTTAATGCCTTCTGTTTTGAACTTTTATAGTTTTACTGACTTCATTCACTACAAATTTATGCTATCCTGTTGCAATTCTGTCCTTTCTCAAGCTACACACACCTATTTCTATTTCCTAATCAACACTCACAAGTCTAACCCTCACTAACTCTTCTTTCATCTCACCTCAGGACTTTT
>NW_027456097.1:0-25506 GCF_040206685.1 Ascaphus truei | reverse complement strand
CGACGCCTCCTCCTCCCCCCCACCCGACGCCTCCTCCTCCCCCCCACCCGACGCCTCCCCCCCACCCGAAGCCGCCTCCTCCCCCCCACCCGACGCCTCCTCCTCCCCCTCACCCGACGCCTCCTCCTCCCCCCCACCCGACGCCTCCTCCTCCCCCCCACCCGACGCCTCCTCCTCCCCCCCACCCGACGCCGCCTCCTCTCCCCCACCCGACGCCTCCTCCTCCCCCCACCCGACGCCGCCTCCTCTCCCCACCCGACGCCTCCTCTCCCCCCCGCCCGACGCCTCCTCCTCCCCCCCGCCCGACGCCTCCTCCTCCCCCCCACCCGACGCCTCCTCCCCCCCACCCGACGCCTCCTCCCCCCCACCGCCCGACACCTCCTCCTCCCCCGCGCCCGACGCCTCCTCCTCTCCCCCACCCGACGCCTCCTCCTCCCCCCCACCCGACGCCTCCTCCTCCCCCCCACCCGACGCCTCCTCCTCCCCCCCACCCGACGCCTCCTCCTCCCCCCCCACCCGACGCCTCCTCTTTCCCCCCACCCGACGCCTCCTCCTCCCCCCCACCCGACGCCTCCTCCTCCCCCGCGCCCGACGCCTCCCCCGCGCCCGACGCCTCCTCCTGCCCCCCCGCCCGACGCCTCCTCCTGCCCCCCCGCCCGACGCCTCCTCCTCCCCCCCGCCCGACGCCTCCTCCTCTCCCCCACCCGACGCCTCCTCCTCCCCCCCACCCGACGCCTCCTCCTCCCCCCCACCCGACGCCTCCTCCTCCCCCCCACCCGACGCCTCCTCCTCCCCCCCCACCCGACGCCTCCTCTTTCCCCCCACCCGACGCCTCCTCCTCCCCCCCACCCGACGCCTCCTCCTCCCCCGCGCCCGACGCCTCCCCCGCGCCCGACGCCTCCTCCTGCCCCCCCGCCCGACGCCTCCTCCTGCCCCCCCGCCCGACGCCTCCTCCTGCCCCCCCGCCCGACGCCTCCTCCTGCCCCCCCGCCCGACGCCTCCTCCTCCCCCGCGCCCGACGCCTCCTCCTCCCCGCGCCCGACGCCTCCTCCTGCCCCCCCGCCCGACGCCTCCTCCTGCCCCCCGCCCGACGCCTCCTCCTGCCCCCCGCCCGACGCCTCCTCCTGCCCCCCCGCCCGCCGCCTCCTCCTCCCCCCCACCCCACCTTTTCCCTTTCCCCCCGCCCCGACGCCTCCTCCTCCCCCCCGCCCCACCTTTTCCCTTTCCCCCCGCCCCGACGCCTCACACTTCCTTTCTCCTCCGGGCACAGATTTGAACTCCTTCCAGCAGACGTCTAAATGGATTGACGATGTGCGGACAGAGAGAGGAAGTGATGTCATCATCATGCTGGTGGGGAATAAAACGGACCTGGCAGATAAAAGGTAACCACAGGAGCCGCACGGTTACGCCGGGGAGTCGTGACGTAACCAGCCAGGTCTGTGCACCAGAACAGCAGCAAGAAACGCAACGCGTTTCTCACCGGCCCCTCGCTGCCCCCGCGGCCCCTCGCTGCCCCCCGCCGCTTCAGTTTCCCTTGGGAACCAAGTGCGCTAACTTCTCTCCGGGTGATGTTGATTTGGCAGTGCTGGTAATAAGGCACTGCAGGAGTGTGGTTACTGTTCGTTATCCGTTGTGGGGAATAATCCGAGCCCCGCCTTAATCTCCCTGTCTGCCCCATCGCTCCGTTATTTTTTCCTACGCTTGTTATCCATCATTTCATTCTCCTTATTTTCCACAACAGCTTTGAAATGATGGCGGTGTGCGAGTGCACGTCTGTGCTCACAATAGTGTGTGTGTGTGTGTGTGTGTGTACGTCTGTGCTCACAATAGTGTGTGTGTGTGTGCATGTCTGTGCTCACAATAGTGTGTGCGTGTGTGTGTGCGCGTGTGTGTGTGTGTGTGTGTGTGCGAGTGCACGTCTGTGCTCACAATAGTGTGTGTGTGTGTGTGTGTACGTCTGTGCTCACAATAGTGTGTGTGTGTGTGCATGTCTGTGCTCACAATAGTGTGTGTGTGTGTACGTCTGTGCTCACAATAGTGTGTGTGTGTGTGTGCATGTCTGTGCTCACAATAGTGTGTGTGTGTGTGTGTACGTCTGTGCTCACAATAGTGTGTGTGTGTGTGTGTGCATGTCTGTGCTCACAATAGTGTGTGTGTGCGAGTGCATGTCTGTGCTCACAAGTGCGTGTGCCGGGGTATGCCAGTGCCTGCATGCTTGCAGTTGTGGGAGTGCATGTCTACGTGTGGGTGGCAGTGTGTGACAGTGCGCGTGGATAGGGGTACGTGTGAATTTGTGTAAGTGCGTCAACCCAGCAGTGTCAGTGTTTGCTGAGATTATAGTCCGCGTGATGGCGCTTGCGCGCGACGTGAACAACCGGCAGAATCCTATGAGGCCGTCCCTAGTGCTAGCACTCATGGAGCGCGATGGCGCGGCAGCGTGGTGAAAAGACAAAGAAATTTTGTCTTTTCAAGCGACTGCCGCGTCACGTGACTTTTCTGAACCAATGAGAGTGAAGCAACAGAAAAGCACATTTTCCAGACGGGTGATGTTACACATAGGAACCATTGTTTTATTGCTGGATTGTGCCTGTGGGGAAGCAAAGGGAAGCGACAATATTATCTGCTCCTTGTCAGTAACAGGAAGGAAGCTTCGGAGGGGGAAACCTGAAGAAGTGCGGAGGTAAAAAGGAAGTGTGTTCGTTAACCAATTTCCCCAAGAGAACACATCCTCAATGGTTTATATTCCCCAAAAAGTGGGGTAACCAACTGCCCCGTGTGTAAACTCTTCCTAGCTATATCATGTTTAGATTGGACTATACCAGCTCGAGCACCCCAAAATGTAATCCCCAGAGCACCCCAAAATGTAATCCCAGAGCACCCCAACATGTAATCCCAGAGCACCCCAAAATGTAATCCCCAGAGAGTCGTTTTTGTGGAAAGGTCCCAACTAATTAGATGAAGGCAGCAAAACAAGGTTATTATTACCCTACACCGAGGAATATATATATATCTAACTATCTCACACACACACGTCATGGCCACGCCTACACGTCACAGCACGGCCACGCCTGCACGTCACAGCACGGCCACGCCTACACGTCACAGCACGGCCACGCCTTCCCATCACGCGGGTCATCTCTGATCGTGCATAAATCACTTGAGCAGCGCGCACTATAATCTCAGCCCTGGAGGCGCCTCGTGCAGTCGCACACCGCGCCGCATTACTGCTTATCTCTTCAGTTTGTATTCTGCATTCTTCCTTCCCTCCCCCACCTTTCTCGCCCCGCCTCCCCCCTCTCCTTTCTCGCCTCCCTCCCTCCCCTCCTCCTTTCTCGCCTCCCTCCCCCTATCTCCTTTCTCGCCTCCCTTCCCCCCCTCTCCTTTCTCGCCTCCCTTCCCCCCCTCTCCTTTCTCGCCTCCCTTCCCCCCCTCTCTTTTCTCGCCTCCCTCCCCCTCTCCTTTCTCGCCTCCCTCCCTCCCCTCCTCTCCTTTCTCGCCTCCCTTCCCCCCCTCTCCTTTCTCGCCTCCCTTCCCCCCCTCTCCTTTCTCGCCTCCCTTCCCCCCTCTCCTTTCTCGCCTCCCTTCCCCCCCTCTCCTTTCTCGCCTCCCTTCCCCCCCTCTCCTTTCTCGCCTCCCTTCCCCCCTCTCCTTTCTCGCCTCCCTCCCCCTCTCTCCTTTCTCGCCTCCCTCCCCCCTCTCTCCTTTCTCGCCTCCCTCCCCCTCTCTCCTTTCTCGCTCCGCCTCCCTCCTCCCTTCTTTCTCGCTCCGACTCCCTCCTCCCTTCTTTCTCGCCCCGCCTCCCTCCCTCCCCCTCTCCTTTCTCGCCTCCCCCCCTCTCCTTTCTCGCCTCCCTCCCCCTCCCTCCCCTCTCCCCCCTCTCCTTTCTCGCCCCGCCTCCCCCCCTTCCCCCCCTCCCTCCCCTGACCTTTCAGTCCCTCACAGTTTTTCATTTGTTTTGCTCTGCGTTTTCTTTGCGTTCATTTGGTTTTGTTCCGTTGCGGCAGACAGGTTTCTGTACACGAGAGGCACCTCGGGGACTGAATGTCTTGTATATTGAAACGAGTGCTAAAGCAGGATGTAATGTCACACAGGTACGTCGCTCTGTCACCTCACGTGTCACTAGCGCCCCCACGTTCAGATAAATAACAGGTGGTGACCAGCAGCGCCAATCTGTGGGCACAGAGGAGTGAGGATATTCCTCTGAGATATTCAGGGCCATGTTTGCTAAATGCTGCTATTTCATAATACACGTAGTGAACGAACAGTAAGTTATCATCCATACCAGAAAGTGTCTTCTGAAAACGCACTGCTTAATAAATAAATGCCGTCTTATATATTTTATAACTGGAGTTTTGCTTTTCTGCATCTGTAAATAATGAAAGTGCTGTATACTGAGAGGCTGCTGTATACTGAGAGGCTGCTGTATACTGAGAGGCTGCTGTATACTGAGAGGCTGCTGTATACTGAGAGGCTGCTGTATACTGAGAGGCTGCTGTATACTGAGAGGCTGCTGTATACTGAGAGGCTGCTGTATACTGAGAGGCTGCTGTATACTGAGAGGCTGCTGTATACTGAGACCACCTTCTTCTTCTTTCTTTTCTGCTGGAATGTGTCCCTTATTGGAGTCTAACTTCTGTCTTTTCTCTCTCCCTCCCTTGTCTCTCTCCCTCCCTTGTCTCTCTCCCTCCCTTGTCTCTTCCTCCCTTGTCTCTCTTCCTCCCTTGTCTCTCTCCCTCCCTTGTCTCTCTCCCTCCCTTGTCTCTTCCTCCCTTGTCTCTCTCCCTCCCTTGTCTCTCTCCCTCCCTTGTCTCTCTCCCTCCCTTGTCTCTCTCCCTCCCTTGTCTCTCCCTCCACCCAGACAAATCAGCACTGAGGAGGGGGAGCAGAGAGCCAAGGAGCTGTGCGTCATGTTCATTGAGACCAGCGCTAAGACTGGCTACAACGTTAAGCAGGTAGTGTCCCCGTCCTGTGTCCCCAGAGCCGGACAGCTGGACCTCCTGCAGATATCAGGGGATGAGCTGGGCCAGTGACCTATCAGACCCACTGTGTCACATGTATTCATGTCTCGTGTGTTGGTCACATCGGGAAAGGTCACTTCTGTGTCAGCACCGTAAAGGCCCCGCTGAGTGACCCCTTGGTGATTGCTTGTGTTGGTTGCCCCGTCCCTGCTGTAATACATATATCTTAGGCTTCCTCTCTCCCCGTCCTTCCATGAGGGCGCATGACATGACGGATATGCTCCTCCCTTCTGAAGGTAGCTCACAGAAGTCTGACCTAATTGAGGCATTAGAAGCCTTTCCTATACTGGAGACTGGTCAGTTGTGCAGAGTGTATGGACAGTTGGAATCACAACTCAATCAACATCCGAGAGTTGAGAGCTGTATTCAGAGGACTTGTGACCTTGCCCCATCTTCTGAAGGGTCTGCCAGTCAAAATACCTTCAGACGACCATGTTACAGCAGTCTCTTTAAGCATTGAAGACAATAATGGCAGTACATATTGCAGGAGTGGAGAATACCCAAGCAGACTTTCTAAGTCGAAACATCATAGACCCGGGAGAGTGTCCACTAACTCAGAGGATTTTTCAACAGATCATTTGCAAATTGGGTCAGCTATCAATAGATCTTACGGCATGGTCACAACACCAAGTGTCATCTCCTTTTTTGAGTTGCAAGGATCATGGTACAGCAGGAGTGCGGGGTGCTCTATCCATGGATCATGGTACAGCAGGAGTGCGGGGTGCTCTATCCATGGATCATGGTACAGCAGGAGTGCGGGGTGCTCTATCCAAGGATCACGGTACAGCAGGAGTGCGGGGTGCTCTATCCAAGGATCACGGTACAGCAGGAGTGCGGGGTGCTCTATCCAAGGATCACGGTACAGCAGGAGTGCGGGATGCGCTATCCAAGGATCACGGTACAGCAGGAGTGCGGGATGCTCTATCCAAGGATCACGGTACAGCAGGAGTGCGGGGTGCTCTCTCCAAGGATCACGGTACTGCAGGAGTGCGGGATGCTCTATCCATGGATCACGGTACAGCAGGAGTGCGGGGTGCTCTATCCAAGGATCACGGTACAGCAGGAGTGCGGGGTGCTCTATCCAAGGATCACGGTACAGCAGGAGTGCGGGGTGCTCTATCCAAGGATCACGGTACAGCAGGAGTGCGGGGTGCTCTATCCAAGGATCACGGTACAGCAGGAGTGCGGGATGCTCTATCCAAGGATCACGGTACAGCAGGAGTGCGGGGTGCTCTATCCAAGGATCATGGTACAGCAGGAGTGCGGGATGCTCTATCCAAGGATCACGGTACAGCAGGAGTGCGGGATGCTCTATCCAAGGATCACGGTACAGCGGGAGTGCGGGTGCTCTATCCAAGGATCACGGTACAGCGGGAGTGCGGGATGCTCCATCCAAGGATCACGGTACAGCAGGAGTGCGGGATGCTCTATCCAAGGATCACGGTACAGCAGGAATGCGGGGTGCTCTATCCAAGGATCACGGTACAGCGGGAGTGCGGGGTGCTCTATCCAAGGATCACGGTACAGCAGGAGTGCGGGGTGCTCTATCCAAGGATCACGGTACAGCAGGAGTGCGGGGTGCTGTATCCAAGGATCACGGTACAGCAGGAGTGCGGGGTGCTCTATCCAAGGATCATGGTACAGCAGGAGTGTGGGGTGCTCCATCCAAGGATCACGGTACAGCAGGAGTGCGGGGTGCTCTATCCAAGGATCACGGTACAGCAGGAGTGCGGGGTGCTCCATCCAAGGATCACGGTACAGCAGGAGTGCGGGATGCGCTATCCAAGGATCACGGTACAGCAGGAGTGCGGGGTGCTCCATCCAAGGATCACGGTACAGCAGGAGTGCGGGGTGCTCTATCCAAGGATCACGGTACAGCAGGAGTGCGGGATGCGCTATCCAAGGATCACGGTACAGCAGGAGTGCGGGGTGCTCCATCCAAGGATCACGGTACAGCAGGAGTGCGGGATGCTCTATCCAAGGATCACGGTACAGCAGGAGTGCGGGGTGCTCTATCCAAGGATCACGGTACAGCAGGAGTGCGGGGTGCTCTATCCAAGGATCACGGTACAGCAGGAGTGCGGGGTGCTCTATCCAAGGATCACGGTACAGCAGGAGTGCGGGGTGCTCTATCCAAGGATCACGGTACAGCAGGAGTGCGGGGTGCTCTATCCAAGGATCACGGTACAGCAGGAGTGCGGGGTGCTCTATCCAAGGATCACGGTACAGCAGGAGTGTGCGGGGTGCTCCATCCAAGGATCACGGTACAGCAGGAGTGCGGGGTGCTCTATCCAAGGATCACGGTACAGCAGGAGTGGGGGATGCGCTATCCAAGGATCACGGTACAGCAGGAGTGCGGGATGCTCTCTCCAAGGATCACGGTACAGCAGGAGTGCGGGGTGCTCTATCCATGGATCACGGTACAGCAGGAGTGCGGGGTGCTCTATCCATGGATCACGGTACAGCAGGAGTGCGGGATGCTCTATCCAAGGATCACGGTACAGCAGGAGTGCGGGATGCGCTATCCAAGGATCACGGTACAGCAGGAGTGCGGGGTGCTCTATCCAAGGATCACGGTACAGCAGGAGTGCGGGATGCGCTATCCAAGGATCACGGTACAGCAGGAGTGCGGGATGCTCTCTCCAAGGATCACGGTACAGCAGGAGTGCGGGATGCTCTCTCCAAGGATCACGGTACAGCGGGAGTGCGGGGTGCTCTATCCAAGGATCACGGTACAGCGGGAGTGCGGGGTGCTCTATCCAAGGATCACGGTACAGCAGGAGTGCGGGATGCTCTATCCAAGGATCACGGTACAGCGGGAGTGCGGGGTGCTCTATCCAAGGATCACGGTACAGCAGGAGTGCGGGGTGCTCTATCCAAGGATCACGGTACAGCAGGAGTGCGGGGTGCTCTATCCAAGGATCACGGTACAGCAGGAGTGCGGGGTGCTCCATCCAAGGATCACGGTACAGCAGGAGTGCGGGATGCTCTATCCAAGGATCACGGTACAGCAGGAGTGCGGGATGCTCCATCCAAGGATCACGGTACAGCAGGAGTGCGGGGTGCTCTATCCAAGGATCACGGTACAGCGGGAGTGCGGGGTGCTCTATCCAAGGATCACGGTACAGCGGGAGTGCGGGATGCTCTATCCAAGGATCACGGTACAGCGGGAGTGCGGGATGCTCTATCCAAGGATCACGGTACAGCAGGAGTGCGGGGTGCTCTATCCAAGGATCACGGTACAGCAGGAGTGCGGGGTGCTCTATCCAAGGATCACGGTACAGCAGGAGTGCGGGATGCTCCATCCAAGGATCACGGTACAGCAGGAGTGCGGGATGCTCTATCCAAGGATCACGGTACAGCGGGAGTGCGGGGTGCTCTATCCAAGGATCACGGTACAGCGGGAGTGCGGGGTGCTCTATCCAAGGATCACGGTACAGCGGGAGTGCGGGATGCTCTATCCAAGGATCACGGTACAGCAGGAGTGCGGGGTGCTCTATCCAAGGATCACGGTACAGCAGGAGTGCGGGGTGCTCTATCCAAGGATCACGGTACAGCAGGAGTGCGGGATGCTCCATCCAAGGATCACGGTACAGCAGGAGTGCGGGATGCTCTATCCAAGGATCACGGTACAGCGGGAGTGCGGGGTGCTCTATCCAAGGATCACGGTACAGCGGGAGTGCGGGGTGCTCTATCCAAGGATCACGGTACAGCGGGAGTGCGGGGTGCTCTATCCAAGGATCACTGCTACAGCAGGAGTGCGGGGTGCTCTATCCAAGGATCACTGCTACAGCAGGAGTGCGGGGTGCTCTATCCAAGGATCACGGTACAGCAGGAGTGCGGGATGCTCTATCCAAGGATCACGGTACAGCAGGAGTGCGGGGTGCTCTATCCAAGGATCACGGTACAGCAGGAGTGCGGGGTGCTCTATCCAAGGATCACGGTACAGCAGGAGTGCGGGATGCTCTATCCAAGGATCACGGTACAGCGGGAGTGCGGGATGCTCCATCCAAGGATCACGGTACAGCAGGAGTGCGGGATGCTCTATCCAAGGATCACGGTACAGCAGGAGTGCGGGGTGCTCTATCCAAGGATCACGGTACAGCAGGAGTGCGGGATGCTCTATCCAAGGATCACGGTACAGCAGGAGTGCGGGGTGCTCTATCCAAGGATCACGGTACAGCAGGAGTGCGGGGTGCGCTATCCAAGGATCACGGTACAGCAGGAGTGCGGGATGCTCTATCCAAGGATCACGGTACAGCAGGAGTGCGGGATGCTCTATCCAAGGATCACGGTACAGCAGGAGTGCGGGATGCTCTACCCAAGGATCACGGTACAGCAGGAGTGCGGGGTGCTCTATCCAAGGATCACGGTACAGCAGGAGTGCGGGGTGCTCTATCCAAGGATCACGGTACAGCAGGAGTGCGGGGTGCTCTATCCAAGGATCACGGTACAGCAGGAGTGCGGGATGCTCTACCCAAGGATCACGGTACAGCAGGAGTGCGGGGTGCTCTACCCAAGGATCACGGTACAGCAGGAGTGCGGGGTGCTCTATCCAAGGATCACGGTACAGCAGGAGTGCGGGGTGCTCTATCCAAGGATCACGGTACAGCAGGAGTGCGGGGTGCTCTATCCAAGGATCACGGTACAGCAGGAGTGCGGGGTGCTCTATCAAAGGATCACGGTACAGCAGGAGTGCGGGATGCTCTACCCAAGGATCACGGTACAGCAGGAGTGCGGGATGCTCTATCCAAGGATCACGGTACAGCAGGAGTGCGGGGTGCTCTATCCAAGGATCACGGTACAGCAGGAGTGCGGGGTGCTCTATCCAAGGATCACGGTACAGCAGGAGTGCGGGGTGCTCTATCCAAGGATCACGGTACAGCAGGAGTGCGGGGTGCTCTATCCAAGGATCACGGTACAGCAGGAGTGCGGGGTGCGCTATCCAAGGATCACGGTACAGCAGGAGTGCGGGGTGCTCTATCCAAGGATCACGGTACAGCAGGAGTGCGGGATGCTCTACCCAAGGATCACGGTACAGCAGGAGTGCGGGGTGCTCTATCCAAGGATCACGGTACAGCAGGAGTGCGGGGTGCTCTATCCAAGGATCACGGTACAGCAGGAGTGCGGGGTGCTCTATCCAAGGATCACGGTACAGCAGGAGTGCGGGATGCTCTATCCAAGGATCACGGTACAGCAGGAGTGCGGGATGCTCCATCCAAGGATCACGGTACAGCAGGAGTGCGGGGTGCTCTATCCAAGGATCACGGTACAGCAGGAGTGCGGGGTGCTCTATCCAAGGATCACGGTACAGCAGGAGTGCGGGGTGCGCTATCCAAGGATCACGGTACAGCAGGAGTGCGGGGTGCTCTATCCAAGGATCACGGTACAGCAGGAGTGCGGGGGTGCTCTATCCAAGGATCACGGTACAGCAGGAGTGCGGGGTGCGCTATCCAAGGATCACGGTACAGCAGGAGTGCGGGGTGCTCTATCCAAGGATCACGGTACAGCAGGAGTGCGGGGTGCTCCATCCAAGGATCACGGTACAGCAGGAGTGCGGGATGCTCTATCCAAGGATCACGGTACAGCAGGAGTGCGGGATGCTCTATCCAAGGATCACGGTACAGCAGGAGTGCGGGATGCGCTATCCAAGGATCACGGTACAGCAGGAGTGCGGGATGCTCTATCCAAGGATCACGGTACAGCAGGAGTGCGGGATGCTCTATCCAAGGATCACGGTACAGCAGGAGTGCGGGATGCTCTATCCAAGGATCACGGTACAGCAGGAGTGCGGGGTGCTCTATCCAAGGATCACGGTACAGCAGGAGTGTGGGTGCTCTATCCAAGGATTGGAATTTCTCTTTGGTTCCCCTAATCCAGACAAATCTGCAATAATCGGGCTCCACGGCACACATGCGTTGATCATAGCAGCGCTACGGCAGAGAAGGACCTGGTTCATGGATGTGAAAGAACTTCTACCCAAGGTCCAGTCAATCATCCAAATAGAAGCATTCTTCACTTCACAGTTTGGAGACTGAGAGGGACATTTTGAGTCGCCGGGGCTTCCCCTCTTCTGTAGCGAATACACAAATCGGCGCCAGAAGATCCGCAACTTCACAGGTTTATTTCAGAATATGGAAAATTTGAAGTAGCTTTTCTAACAATCTCCGTGGATTGCAGACATCCTGAATCCCCTCCGGGAAGCGTTGGATAAAGGCGACTTATCATTAAAGATCCAAATAGCGACACTGCGTTTTCCGTCAGGTTTATCTCGCTGAATATGGATACACCCGGCAGTTCTTTCATGCCACAAGCAAACTCTGACCCACGTACAGCAGCCCACGTACAGCGGCCCACGTACACCATGGGAAGTGAATATGGTACAAGCAGCGCCTTTTAGACCCGTTGGAATCGGTTTCTTTCACGGGGTTAACATTGGAAAGCGTGTTCCGGCTGTAATCACATCAGTTAGAAGAGTGAGGGACATTGGAGCCATATCTTGTGACCCACTTTTTTGTATGTTACATCAGACCAGGGTTTTCCTTGGGACGTTGCCACAATTCCATTGCAAAATAGTCTCCTCATTTCACATCAATCCAATAAATAGCGGTTCCATTGTTTTGTCCAAATGCCGGGAGTCCAAGAAGAGTTGGGCGCAGTTGGGGGTCTTAGGGTATACATTAATATAGATAAATCGGCTTCCAAGACAATGTATGTATGTCTTTATATAGCGCCATTAATGTACACAGCACTTCACAGCGGTAATACACGCGACAATCCTATAAATAACAAATAATACAAATAAGAGATCATGGGAATAAGTGCTTCAGACTTAATTAACATTTAGGAAGAGGAGTCCCTGCTCAGAACTGCAAAGCTGCGACATGGTCATCCTTGGATGTGTTTATAAGACGCACAGATTTCAGCATCAGCTGCCTCTGGGAAGAAGGTTCTCCAGGCAGCCGTATCACTATAATTCGCACAATGAGGACACCCGTGGACCGACACCCGTGGACCGACGCCCGAGGAGACGACCTGCCATTGTTCCTATCTCTTTGGAGTCGCCGCTATTCGCTACGTGTAAAGGTTAGCAGTGCTACCGGCAGAGGGTGAAGCGTCCTGTGGTGATGGCCAACCGGCTATGCTCTACCACACGGATCTCACAAGAAGTGCTCCACGGCACAAAGAGAAAGCCGTGGTACCGGTGCTATTCAGTGGAGGAGATTTGTCCCGGACTTCCTGGATTAGTAGGTGGTTGGGCTAAACCTGTGCTGCATAGTGTTTTGCAATGGTGTCATTGGCGTTGTATGACCATATGTACCCAATATAAGGGGAAGACTGCCAATACTTAACATCCCTATGTACAGATCAGACTCGCTAAAGAGCAGTGGTACCGGCATGCAACCTGCCGATGAGGGCCGGCTGTGCACCTCACCGCCTTCGCCTATTGATAAGAGGAAGGTGTCTTATTATCTTTGTAAAAGATGATTCTCGGTAGTTACTGCAGCAGTGCTGTCAATAAGGACTTTGCATCATGTGGAATGATACGCAAAGCAAACAGGAAGATAAGCTAACGACACAAATACCTTTATTATACTTATTCTTTGCACACCGTCTCAAGGATGTGCCCGGAAATCCTGTGCTGGATTATGTCTGATCTTTTGGTATCAATGTTTGCCATTATTGGGAATAATTTGTGTTGCATGCATCATTTGCTAAATTGTCTCTTCGTTATGGTTCTTGTAGCCGATTCTTTGTTTCCGTATGATCTCTTACCTCCTCGTTCAGCACTTCTCTCTGAGCTGGAACCCGTCTCAGCCACGTTGTAATCTGTTTTGGTTACTCGGTTTGCCATGTAATCTGAGACTGGGTTTCGCCATCTTTTTCTCATCTTTGGGCAGAAATATTTCTGGCGTCCCCACGTACATACCCTGAGACGGTCCTTTGTTATAGGACTGAAATGTTGATGTTTCTCTTGGACTATAATATATATATTTTACCAAAGACTTGTGTGCTATATCGTCATTCCTTCAAACTTTGTGTGTGTGTGTGTGTGTGTGTGTGTGTGTGTGTATATAGGAATACACACACACACACACACACACACACACACACACACACACACACACACACACACACACACACACACACACACACACACACACACACACGATCGGCTGCATCCAATCCACGGCATACACAAAGGATAGGAGATGGATGGGGCACACGGATTTCCAAAATAAAGAGATTTATTAAAGCATACACAGCGTTTCAACCCCAAGGTCTTTGTCAAGTGCAAAAAGTGGACTGCATTGGACACGACCGGAACATCCACCCGTGTATACTCTACTCCACCCGTGTATACTCTACTCCACCCGTGTATACTCTACTCCACCCGTGTATACTCTACTCCACCCGTGTATACTCTACTCCACCCGTGTATACTCTACTCCACCCGTGTATACTCTACTCCACCCGTGTATACTCTACTCCACCCGTGTATACTCTACTCCACCCGTGTATACTCTACTCCACCCGTGTATACTCTACTCCACCCGTGTATACTCTACTCCACCCGTGTATACTCTACTCCACCCGTGTATACTCTACTCCACCCGTGTATACTCTACTCCACCCGTGTATACTCTACTCCACCCGTGTATACTCTCCTCCACCCGTGTATACTCTCCTCCACCCGTGTATTCTCTCCTCCACCCGTGTATTCTCTCCTCCACCCGTGTATTCTCTCCTCCACCCGTGTATACTCTACTCCACCCGTGTATACTCTACTCCACCCGTGTATACTCTACTCCACCCGTGTATACTCTACGAGCCGTGAGTAATGTGATTCTCATCTGAGAATCATATAACATTAATTATGCAGTGGGACTGATTCTTCAACTCACCAAGAGACTTGTGAGGTTTTTACTCTGTTGAGCACCGGATTTGGAAGCGTATGGTGCTTCAGGATTCTAAGTGCAAAAAGTGGCCACTTTTTGCACTTGACAAAGACCTCGGGGTTGAAACGCTGTGTATGCTTTAATAAATCTCTTTATTTTGGAAATCCGTGTGCCCCATCTCCTATCCTTTTTAGATGTACGACAGACCAGTCTCCAGTATAGATGGGGCTTGTAAAGCCTCGATTAGGTCAGAACTCTGTCCTACCTTCAGGTGGGACGAGCATATGCCTCATGTCATGCGCTGCTACGGGGGGACGGGGAGAGAATAACTTATCGCTAAGCTTTTCTATTTTAGCGTTCAGCAGTGTAGGAATGTGAGCCTCGGCACATTACCTGTTCTGTGTGTGTAATAGAAGGGGTACCGTACACTGCACGGATGTGAGAGTTACCAGGTTGCATGTTGTGTGTGTGTGTGTGTATTAGAAGGGGTACCGTACACTGCACGGATGTGAGAGTTACCAGGTTGCATGTTCTGTGTGTGTAATAGAAGGGGTACCGTACACTGCACGGATGTGAGAGTTACCAGGTTGCATGTTCTGTGTGTGTAATAGAAGGGGTACCGTACACTGCACGGATGTGAGAGTTACCAGGTTGCATGTTCTGCGTGTGTAATAGAAGGGGTACCGTACACTGCACGGATGTGAGAGTTACCAGGTTGCATGTTCTGCGTGTGTAATAGAAGGGGTACCGTACACTGCACGGATGTGAGAGTTACCAGGTTGCATGTTGTGTGTGTGTGTGTGTATTAGAAGGGGTACCGTACACTGCACGGATGTGAGAGTTACCAGGTTGCATGTTCTGTGTGTGTAATAGAAGGGGTACCGTACACTGCACGGATGTGAGAGTTACCAGGTTGCATGTTCTGTGTGTGTAATAGAAGGGGTACCGTACACTGCACGGATGTGAGAGTTACCAGGTTGCATGTTCTGCGTGTGTAATAGAAGGGGTACCGTACACTGCACGGATGTGAGAGTTACCAGGTTGCATGTTCTGCGTGTGTAATAGAAGGGGTACCGTACACTGCACGGATGTGAGAGTTACCAGGTTGCATGTATGCCTGTAACCTGTGTCCTTGCTCCACTTCTAGCTATTCCGACGCGTGGCTGCCGCTCTGCCTGGGATGGACAGCACACCCGAGAAGAGCAAAGAGGACAGTATCCTTTACCCATCGCTCTGGGGAAACGGGAGATTAAGGACAGGTTGGGGCCTAGAGATCACTTTGGGTAATAGGAAGCTGACACATGTGCACTCGGGTAGTTCCAGTAGGAGGGAGATGAGTTTGATGTCATTCTTCCCCTGAATCTCCACTCTGCGGGTAGCGTGACCAGCCAGGCCTGCGATAAGGAAAGGAAGGAAACTGGCAGCGCTGGGCAAAGCGGCAGAACTTTCCTCTTCCCCCAATAACAGAATGGGTAATGGGTCCTTCCCTCTGCTAAGCTAGGGAGGGGAAATGCTGGATCCTTCCCGCAAATAAGACCTCTCCTTTTGAATAGCATGTTTATACTACCTGCCGTTCCCACTCCAGTCCCGCAGTGTACCCTGCGGGAGGTACAAGCCGCCTGTTGTAGGTTGGGCAGAAGTGCTAGGAGACCAGAGCCAGCCGTGCCCGTCCCCAGGTGTGCAGCAGGGGGTGCATGGCGTCACAGCCCTATATGCAGAGTGTCAGCATTGCAGCTTATGAAGGGGCGTTTAGCGGAAGTACTCCATTGTAGAATGGATGCTCCGGTTACCCACCTCTTGCAGATTGTAGAATGGATGCACCGGTTACCCACCTCTTGCAGATTGTAGAATGGGTGCTCCGGTTACCCACCTCTTGCAGATTGTAGAATGGATGCACCGGTTACCCACCTCTTGCAGATTGTAGAATGGATGCTCCGGTTACCCACCTCTTGCAGATTGTAGAATGGATGCTCCGGTTACCCACCTCTTGCATATTGTAGAATGGATGCTCCGGTTACCCACCTCTTGCAGATTGTAGAATGGATGCACCGGTTACCCACCTCTTGCAGATTGTAGAATGGATGCACCGGTTACCCACCTCTTGCAGATTGTAGAATGGATGCACCGGTTACCCACCTCTTGCAGATTGTAGAATGGATGCTCCGGTTACCCACCTCTTGCAGATTGTAGAATGGATGCTCCGGTTACCCACCTCTTGCAGATTGTAGAATGGATGCTCCGGTTACCCACCTCTTGCAGATTGTAGAATGGATGCTCCGGTTACCCACCTCTTGCAGATTGTAGAATGGATGCTCCGGTTACCCACCTCTTGCAGATTGTAGAATGGATGCTCCGGTTAACCACCTCTTGCAGATTGTAGAATGGATGCTCCGGTTACCCACCTCTTGCAGATTGTAGAATGGATGCACCGGTTACCCACCTCTTGCAGATTGTAGAATGGATGCTCCGGTTACCCACCTCTTGCAGATTGTAGAATGGATGCTCCGGTTACCCACCTCTTGCAGATTGTAGAATGGATGCTCCGGTTACCCACCTCTTGCAGATTGTAGAATGGATGCACCGGTTACCCACCTCTTGCAGATTGTAGAATGGATGCACCGGTTACCCACCTCTTGCAGATTGTAGAATGGATGCACCGGTTACCCACCTCTTGCAGATTGTAGAATGGATGCACCGGTTACCCACCTCTTGCAGATTGTAGAATGGATGCACCGGTTACCCACCTCTTGCAGATTGTAGAATGGATGCACCGGTTACCCACCTCTTGCAGATTGTAGAATGGATGCACCGGTTACCCACCTCTTGCAGATTGTAGAATGGATGCACCGGTTACCCACCTCTTGCAGATTGTAGAATGGATGCACCGGTTACCCACCTCTTGCAGATTGTAGAATGGATGCACCGGTTACCCACCTCTTGCAGATTGTAGAATGGATGCTCCGGTTACCCACCTCTTGCAGATTGTAGAATGGATGCACCGGTTACCCACCTCTTGCAGATTGTAGAATGGATGCACCGGTTACCCACCTCTTGCAGATTGTAGAATGGATGCTCCGGTTACCCACCTCTTGCAGATTGTAGAATGGATGCACCGGTTACCCACCTCTTGCAGATTGTAGAATGGATGCACCGGTTACCCACCTCTTGCAGATTGTAGAATGGATGCTCCGGTTACCCACCTCTTGCAGATTGTAGAATGGATGCACCGGTTACCCACCTCTTGCAGATTGTAGAATGGATGCACCGGTTACCCACCTCTTGCAGATTGTAGAATGGATGCTCCGGTTACCCACCTCTTGCAGATTGTAGAATGGATGCTCCGGTTACCCACCTCTTGCAGATTGTAGAATGGATGCTCCGGTTACCCACCTCTTGCAGATCGCAGCCCGATTGTGCGGTTCAAGACGGCATTTCAAAAAGCGAAACGTCAAATTAAACAGTTTTGTGTTCCGTTTGGGGATTTGATTTTAGTTCTAGAAGTCCTGATAGATGAAACATTTGAGCCCATCTCGGGTGCAAGTCTGAGATTTACTGGTTAAGGCGGCATTTCTTGTAGCCATTACATCTGCAAGAAGAGTCGCAGATCCCAGCATTACGAGGAACCATTTTGTGAGAATTGTCCAGGATAAAGTTGTTCTCAGAACAAACCCACGTTACCTACCGAAGGTAGTCCCCAAGTGGCATCTACATCCAGATCTAGTGCTGCCATCTTTTTTTATCCCGATCCATCAGACTCCAAGAAATCATCTAGACCTTGTAAGACTGAGGATATATTTAAAGAGAAAACTATTTTAAAGTCTGAGGCCGTGGTCGCTCAAAGGGGGTCTCCCAGCCACGAAATATCTGATTTGCGTGGTGGATTGGTGGGCGTATTGTATGAAAGGCCTAAGCTGCGCTTATAGTGACAGCGACGCGACGTCGCGGCAAAACAAATGTATTGCTGCATTCGCGTGCGCTTATAGTAGAAGCGGAGCGACTGCTTGGTCGCGATTGCTGGAAGTCAATTTGATTTTTCCAGGGACCGCAGCGTGACGTCGCTGTCCCCCGCCACTGCCGTCCCCCGCCACTGCCGTCCCCCGGCACTGCCGTCCCCCGGCACTGCCGTCCCCCGGCACTGCCGTCCCCCGGCACTATAAGCGCGGCCTTACAAATTCCACAGGTTGTGAGAATTCCATTTGGAGCAGCGGCAACATTGCGTCTTTGCAAAGATCTTTTGAAAGACACAATCTGGTCTTCTGTATACATTCCCCAAAGCCCCGCACGCTGACAGCCACGCATCAGCCACGCATCAGCCACGCATCAGAAGAGGCAGGCTTTGTCCCAGGCCGTTATTCAGTAGGTGATGGGGAAATGATGTATAGACTTCCAGGCTTCTTTTATTTCATTCTTTGGTACTTCCCGGCCATGGATGGGGGAGAGGAAAGTGTAGGGATTATTCTTACTTATAGTCTTTCCTTGAACGCTTCATGGGAGTACTACTTCCCTCCCTGTCTTTGGTGTGGGGTATTTCGCTGTGTCTTTAGCTCGGGGAACCCCATAAGAGGCCAGTTAGGGAGTTTAAGCCTTTTATATAGGGCATGGGTTAAGGATTTGTTTCCGGTCCCACTCGGCTAAGGGAGGAAGGGGTTACCTTGTTTGTGTGGGGCTGGAGGAAAGAACACGATCGGTCATTGGTCTGCTTTCCACCTTTGCCTCCCCCCATCGAGGACCGGTCTCCGAGGCATGTATGGCAGGGGAAGATTGTATTGGGTATTCACGCTTAGTAGACTTGTGGGTGGACCAGCTCTGTTACTTTTGTCCTGAAGAGGGCAGTATCTAGTGGGTAGCAGCTGGTTAGCGTGGGGAGCCTGTCCCGGTCTGTGCAGCTCTCCTGTGCTCGGCCGTTTGTCTCCGGCACTTTCCTCTGCTTTCCTTCACCGTTCTCCTCTTCCAGTGATTGACATCAAGCTGGAGAAGCCTCCGGAACAGCCAGTGACCGAGAGCGGCTGCTCCTGCTAACGTTTAACAGGTTGCCTCGCGGTCAGCGCCGGACCTCCTGGCTGCAGTCCCAACACATCGGAAAGGACAGCGTCTCTATCTCTTAGATTCCCAGTGTGGATGCAGTGTGTGTGCTCCATCATCCAACAAGGAGGCACCTCCTCGTCTTACTCAAACTGCATGGTGTCGTGTACGGTGCGAGTGAGACTTGTACGGATGTATAGTTTATTTCTTGCACTGTGGGCACGCTGTCTGTGCCCTTTACATTGTCTCCATGTGACAAACTTTATTGGAAAGTTTCTGCTGACGTTCTTGTTTGTTTGCTGTGAATGCACCAGGGTGCCGCCATGTTCCAGGAAGCAGGGGTGCACCGCCTGGGCGCACCCTTCACGCCCATGAAGGGTCCTGTAGGAGCAGTGGGAAGCCTCAGACCCATTACAGCAGTGGGGCTCAAACTCGCTCCTCGTGGGCTGCCAACAGGCCAGGTATACAGGATATCCCAACTCATTTTGATTGAGCCACCTGTGCTGAAGACGGGATATCCTTAATAGCCGGCCCGCTCGTGGCCCATGAGGGGGCCGCGTTTGAGCCCCACTGCTGTAATGGGTCTGAGGCTTCCCACTGCAGGATTGAAGGGGTTACAGCTGTCGGGGAAAGCGCCTGTGCTCTGCCCTGAAGGAGTTCAGTATCGTTACCCACCTCCCCCTCCTTCCTGCCGTCTCCTGTTTAATATCCCGCTGACCGCTTTGCCCTGACCTCACGTGGTGTTTGACCGCTCTGCCCTGACCTCACGTGGTGTTTGACCGCTTTGCCCTGACCTCACGTGGCGTTTGCTTCCCGGGCCCAGGTTCCCTGCCTCCTTTGGCACCTCTTCCCTATCCTGTGACATCATGTCTCCAGATAAGTGACATTCAGAAGCAGCGGACACTCGCTTCATTTGGATATGCGTCTTCTAAACGCGTTCTTCACCATGTGTCACCGCCATGTCTCGGGGACAAGCCGCGGCTTCTCCCATGATGATGTCACCTCCACGGAAGCGTGTAAAAATGTACGGACTCTGCTCAATAAAATAAAGCGCCTCAAAATAAAAAATATAATCTTTTATTCCATACAAAAGAAAGATAAAAACACATCCATATAGAGGTGGTTTCGCTGTGAAACGCGTCATTCTCAAGGTCGGGCTTTATTGTATGGAATAAAATATTACATTTATAATGAGAAGTTATGCAGTCACACTTTTGCAGTATCGCTTGAATTTTGAGACGTTTCCGTGGAGGTGACGCGGCTTGTCCCTGAGGCGTGTCGGGGATACATGAGGAACGCGTTTGAGAAGTATATGCCATATAGGTGCTGTGCCGGTGTACATTCTGTTGGGACGCTGGCGAGAATTATGTTCTGTATACGGGCTCCTCTTATCCCATATTGAGTCTCTAGATAACTCTTCCTGCAGCACATTCCTGATATAGACGTAGCTGTAATTATAGGGTTAATCTCCGCCCTCCCCACGTGCGCTATCCTGGCCTATCACGTCACTGTCTTTTTATACACAGGTTGGTCCTGCACGCCAGACTGGAACCTCTGATCCCTCAGTCGTATCGTTATTGTAAAATAAATACATAAAAATATTGATAATGGTTTATTTAGTGTAAAATGTTCTCTCCACTTGAGTCCTCCTTGGATGTGTCTTATATTGCGTGTCTGTCCCATAGTCGCTCTCCGCAGCTGTTATCCAAGTAGGTGTGAATAATACGGAGTCGCTACTATATGAACACAGCTGTGAATCGCTCGAAATAAAACCTTCACCTGTCGCCTGTGCGCTCTCCTTTGTCTTGCTTTGTGCATTTTGGGAGGGGAGGGGTGAGAAGAGTAGGAGGGGGGATGATTGTGCATTGGGGGGGGGTTGGGTGAGAAGAGTAGGAGGGGGATGATTGTGCATTGGGGGGGTTGGGGTGAGAAGAGTAGGAGGGGGGATGATTGTGCATTGGGGGGGGGTTGGGGTGAGAAGAGTAGGAGGGGGGATGATTGTGCATTGGGGGGGTTGGGGTGAGAAGAGTAGGAGGGGGGATGATTGTGCATTGGGGGGGGGGTTGGGGTGAGAAGAGTAGGAGGGGGGATGATTGTGCATTGGGGGGGTTGGGGTGAGAAGAGTAGGAGGGGGGATGATTGTGCATTGGGGGGAGGAGGGGGGATGATTGTGCATTGGGGGGGGGGTTGGGGTGAGAAGAGTAGGAGGGGGTATGATTGTGCATTGGGGGGTTGGGGTGAGAAGAGTAGGAGGGGGGATGATTGTGCATGGCGGGGGGATGATTGTGCATTGGGGGGGGTTGGGGTGAGAAGAGTAGGAGGGGGTATGATTGTGCATGGGGGGGGGGGTTGGGGGTGAGAAGAGTAGGAGGGGGGATGATTGTGCATGGCGGGGGGGAGATTTTGCGGTTACTAGTTTTTGGGAGCACATGGGAGTGTAATTGGCTTCAGGACCTCAGTCTGCAGACACATGAACCAACAGAATGGGAAATAAAAATGTCATAAACACAGTCTGAGTAATCCTGTCACTGCCCCCCCCACCTTGTCACTGCCGTCACTGCCCCCCTTACCCCTGCCGTCACTGCCCCCCCTACCCCTGCCGTCACGGATGCGCCCCCTCCCCCCCGCCGTCATGCACACACCCCCCCCACCCTTAACGTTACGGACACACCCCCCACCACCACCACCCTTGCCGTCATGGACACCCCCCCACACCGTTTCTGCTCCCCTGCCCCCACCACAAAACCTACACCACCTCCCTCCACTGACACACGGGGGGAGTGGGTGCTTCTGACTCCACAGAATGCAAGCTCTTGGGAGCAGGGTCAATTCCCCGCTCCGGGAATGAATAATCTGCTTCTCATATACTGGCGGGGGCGGTGCTTCAAATGTACTAACCAATCACAAGCCCGGAAAGGTCATTGAGACGCCATCGGGGAGCTGCGGATTAGACACTGATAATGAGACCACCCTTCTCTCCCCCCCTTCTCTCCTCCCCCCCCATCTCTCCCCCCCCCTTCTCTCCTCCCCCCTTCTCTCCTCCCCCACTTCTATCCCCCCCCCACTTCTATCCTCCTCCCCCACTTCTATCCTCCTCCCCCCTACTTCTATCCTCCCCCCCACTTCTTATCCTCCTCCCCCCACTTCTATCCTCCCCCCCACTTCTATCCTCCTCCCCCACTTCTATCCTCCCCCCTACTTCTATCCTCCCCCCACTTCTATCCTCCCCCCCACTTCTATCCTCCTCCCCCCCCCACTTCTATCCTCCTCACCCCCACTTCTATCCGCCTCCCCCACCCACTTCTATCCTCCCCCCACTTCTATCCTCTTCCCCCACTTCTATCCTCTTCCCCCCACTTCTATCCTCCTCCCCCCCCACTTCTATCCTCCTCCCCCTCACTTCTATCCTCCTCCTCCCCCCCACTTCTATCCTCCTCCTCCCCCCCACTTCTATCCTCCTCCTCCCCCCCACTTCTATCCTCCCCCCCCCCCACTTCTATCCTCCTCCTCCCCCCCACTTCTATCCTCCTCCTCCCCCCCACTTCTATCCTCCCCCCCCCCCCCACTTCTATCCTCCTCCCCCCCACTTCTATCCTCCCCCCTTCTATCTTCCCCCCACTTATATCCTCCTCCCCCCCCACTTATATCCTCCCCCCCCACTTCTATCCTCTTCCCCCCCACTTCTATCCTCCCCCCCACTTCTCTCCTCCCCCCACTTCTATCCTCTCCCCCACTTCTATCCTTCCCCCCCACTTCTATCCTCCTCCTCCCCCCACTTCTATCCTCCCCCCACTTCTATCCTCCTCCTCCCCCCACTTCTATCCTCCCCCCCACTTCTATCCTCCCCCCACTTCTATCCTCCCCCCCACTTCTATCCTCCCCACTTCTATCCTCCTCCTCACCCACACTTCTATCCTCGCCCCCCACTTCTATCCTCACCCCCACTTCTATCCTCCTCACCCCCACTTCTATCCTCCTCACCCCCACTTCTATCCTCCTCACCCCCACTTCTATCCTCCTCACCCCCCCCCACTTCTATCCTCCTCCCCCCCCACTTCTATCCTCCTCCCCCCACACTTCTATCCTCCCCCCCCCACTTCTATCCTCCTCCCCCCACACTTCTATCCTCCTCCCCCCACACTTCTATCCTCCTCCCCCCACACTTCTATCCTCCCCCCCCACTTCTATCCTCCTCCCCCCCACTTCTATCCTCCCCCCCCACTTCTATCCTCCCCCCACTTCTATCCTCCCCCCACTTCTATCCTCCCCCCACTTCTATCCTCCTACCCCCCCCACTTCTATCCTCCTCCCCCCCCCCACTTCTATCCTCCTCCCCCACCACTTCTATCTTTCCCCCTACTTCTATCTTCCCCCCCCCCCACTTTTATCCTCCTCCCCCCCCCACTTCTATCCTCCTCCCCCCCATCTATCTTCCCCCCCCCCACTTCTATCCTCCCCCCCCCACTTCTATCCTCCTCCCCCCACTTCTATCCTCCTCACCCCCCTTCTATCTTCCCCCCCACTTCTATCCTCCTCCCCCCCCCACTCTATCCTCCCCCCACTTCTATCCTCCCCCCCACTTCTCCTCCCCCTCACTTCTCTCCTCCTCCCCCCCACTTCTATCCTCTCCCCCCACTTCTATCCTTCCCCCCCACTTCTATCCTCCTCCCCCCCACTTCTATCCTCGCCCCCCACTTCTATCCTCACCCCCACTTCTATCCTCCTCACCCCCACTTCTATCCTCCCCCCACTTCTATCCTCCCCCCCACTTCTATCCTCCTCCCCCCACACTTCTATCCTCCCCCCACACTTCTATCCTCCTCCCCCCCACTTCTATCCTCCTCACCCCCCACTTCTATCCTCCTCCCCCCCACTTCTATCCTCCCCCCACTTCTATCCTCCCCCCCACTTCTATCCTCCCCCCACTTCTATCCTCCTCCCCCCCACTTCTATCCTCCTCCCCCCCACTTCTATCCTCCCCCCCACTTCTATCCTCCCCCCACTTCTATCCTCCCCCCACTTCTATCCTCCTCCTACCCCCCCCCACTTCTATCCTCCTCCCCCCCACTTCTATCCTCCTCCCCCCCCACTTCTATCCTCCTCCCCCCCCACTTCTATCCTCCTCCCCCACCACTTCTATCTTTCCCCCCCACTACTATCTTTCCCCCCACTACTATCTTCCCCCCCCACTTTTATCCTCCTCCCCCCCCACTTCTATCCTCCCCCCCCCCACTTCTATCCTCCTCCCCCCCTTCTATCTTCCCCCCTCACTTCTATCCTCCTCCCCCCCCCACTCTATCCTCCCCCACTTTTATCCTCCTCCCCCCCCACTTCTCTCCTCCTCCCCCCCCACTTCTCTCCTCCCCCCCACTTCTCTCCTCCTCCCCCCCACTTCTATCCTCTCCCCCCACTTCTATCCTTCCCCCCCACTTCTATCCTCCTCCCCCCCACTTCTATCCTCCTCCCCCCACCCACTTCTATCCTCCTCCCCCCCACTTCTATCCTCCTCCCCCCACTTATATCCTCCCCCCCACTTATATCCTCCTCCTCTCCCCCCCCACTTCTATCCTCCTCCCCCCCACTTCTATCCTCCCCCCCCACTTCTATCCTTCCCCCCCCACTTATATCCTCCTCCTCCCCCCCACTTATATCCTCCCCCCCCCACTTATATCCTCCTCCCCCCCCCACTTATATCCTCCTCCTCCCCCCCACTTATATCATCCTCCTCCCCCCCCACTTATATCCTCCTCCCCCCCACTTATACCCTCCTCCCCCCCACTTATATCCTCCCCCCCAGACTTTTATCCTCCTCCCCCCCACTTATATCCTCCTCCTCCCCCCCACTTTTATCCTCCTCCCCCCCACTTATATCCTCCTCCCCCCCCACTTATATCCTCCTCCCCCCCACTTCTATCCTCCCCCCACTCTATCCTCCTCCCCCACTTCTATCCTCCCCCCCCCACTTCTATCCTCCTCCTCCCCCCACTTATATCCTCCTCCCCCCCACTTATATCCTCCCCCCCACTTATATCCTCCTCCCCCCCCACTTATATCCTCCTCCCCCCCACTTATATCCTCCTCCCCCCCACTTATATCCTCCTCCCCCCCACTTATATCCTCCTCCCCCCCACTTATATCCTCCTCCCCCCCACTTATATCCTCCTCCCCCCCACTTATATCCTCCTCCCCCCACTTATATCCTCCTCCTCCCCCCCCACTTATATCCTCCCCCCCCACTTCTATCCTCCTCCCCCACACTTCTATCCTCCCCCCACACTTCTATCCTCCTCCCCCCACTTCTATCCTCCTCACCCCCCACTTCTATCCTCCTCCCCCCCCACTTCTATCCTCCCCCCCACTTCTATCCTCCCCCCACTTCTATCCTCCCCCCCACTTCTATCCTCCCCCCACTTCTATCCTCCCCCCACTTCTATCCTCCTCCTACCCCCCCCCACTTCTATCCTCCTCCCCCCACTTCTATCCTCCTCCCCCCCACTTCTATCCTCCTCCCCCCCCACTTCTATCCTCCTCCCCCACCACTTCTATCTTTCCCCCCCACTACTATC
>NW_027456096.1:0-25526 GCF_040206685.1 Ascaphus truei | reverse complement strand
CATACCGCATCCCATACTGCACTGCCAGCCCTACATACCGCATCCCATACTGCACTGCCTGCCCTACATACCGCATCCCATACTGCACTGCCTGCCCTACATACCGCATCCCATACTGCACTGCCTGCCCTACATACCGCATCCCATACTGCACTGCCTGCCCTACATACCGCATCCCATACTGCACTGCCTGCCCTCTGCCCTACATACCGCATCCCATACTGCACTGCCTGCCCTACATACCGCATCCCATACTCACTGCCTGCCCTACATACCGCATCCCATACTGCACTGCCTGCCCTACATACCGCATCCCATACTGCACTGCCTGCCCTACATACCGCATCCCATACTGCACTGCCTGCCCTACATACCGCATCCCATACTGCCCTGCCTGCCCTACATACCGCATCCCATACTGCCCTGCCTGCCCTACATACCGCATCCCATACTGCACTGCCTGCCCTACATACCGCATCCCATACTGCACTGCCTGCCCTACATACCGCATCCCATACTGCACTGCCTGCCCCTACATACCGCATCCCATACTGCACTGCCTGCCCTACATACCGCATCCCATACTGCACTGCCTGCCCTACATACCGCATCCCATACTGCACTGCCTGCCCTACATACCGCATCCCATACTGCACTGCCCTGCCCTACATACCGCATCCCATACTGCACTGCCTGCCCTACATACCGCATCCCATACTGCACTGCCTGCCCTACATACCGCATCCCATACTGCACTGCCTGCCCTACATACCGCATCCCATACTGCACTGCCTGCCCTACATACCGCATCCCATACTGCACTGCCTGCCCTACATACCGCATCCCATACTGCACTGCCTGCCCTACATACCGCATCCCATACTGCACTGCCTGCCCTACATACCGCATCCCATACTGCACTGCCTGCCCTACATACCGCATCCCATACTGCACTGCCTGCCCTACAT
Organism: Ascaphus truei; assembly: GCF_040206685.1. Taxonomy (NCBI): domain Eukaryota; kingdom Metazoa; phylum Chordata; class Amphibia; order Anura; family Ascaphidae; genus Ascaphus; species Ascaphus truei. Next base: position 24,558 of record NW_027456096.1, on the reverse strand, counting down.
ACCGCATCCCATACTGCACTGCCTGCCCTACATACCGCATCCCATACTGCACTGCCTGCCCTACATACCGCATCCCATACTGCACTGCCTGCCCTACATACCGCATCCCATACTGCACTGCCTGCCCTACATACCGCATCCCATACTGCACTGCCTGCCCTACATACCGCATCCCATACTGCACTGCCTGCCCTACATACCGCATCCCATACTGCACTGCCTGCCCTACATACCGCATCCCATACTGCACTGCCTGCCCTACATACCGCATCCATACTGCACTGCCTGCCCTACATACCGCATCCCATACTGCACTGCCTGCCCTACATACCGCATCCCATACTGCACTGCCTGCCCTACATACCGCATCCCATACTGCACTGCCTGCCCTACATACCGCATCCCATACTGCACTGCCTGCCCTACATACCGCATCCCATACTGCACTGCCTGCCCTACATACCGCATCCCATACTGCACTGCCTGCCCTACATACCGCATCCCATACTGCACTGCCTGCCCTACATACCGCATCCCATACTGCACTGCCTGCCCTACATACCGCATCCCATACTGCACTGCCTGCCCTACATACCGCATCCCATACTGCACTGCCTGCCCTACATACCGCATCCCATACTGCACTGCCTGCCCTACATACCGCATCCCATACTGCACTGCCTGCCCTACATACCGCATCCCATACTGCACTGCCTGCCCTACATACCGCATCCCATACTGCACTGCCTGCCCTACATACCGCATCCCATACTGCACTGCCTGCCCTACATACCGCATCCCATACTGCACTGCCTGCCCTACATACCGCATCCCATACTGCACTGCCTGCCCTACATACCGCATCCCATACTGCACTGCCTGCCCTACATACCGCATCCCATACTGCACTGCCTGCCCTACATACCGCATCCCATACTGCACTGCCTGCCCTACATACCGCATCCCATACTGCACTGCCTGCCCTACATACCGCATCCCATACTGCACTGCCTGCCCTACATACCGCATCCCATACTGCACTGCCTGCCCTACATACCGCATCCCATACTGCACTGCCTGCCCTACATACCGCATCCCATACTGCCCTGCCTGCCCTACATACCGCATCCCATACTGCACTGCCTGCCCTACATACCGCATCCCATACTGCACTGCCTGCCCTACATACCGCATCCCATACTGCACTGCCTGCCCTACATACCGCATCCCATACTGCACTGCCTGCCCTACATACCGCATCCCATACTGCACTGCCTGCCCTACATACCGCATCCCATACTGCACTGCCTGCCCTACATACCGCATCCCATACTGCACTGCCTGCCCTACATACCGCATCCCATACTGCACTGCCTGCCCTACATACCGCATCCCATACTGCACTGCCTGCCCTACATACCGCATCCCATACTGCACTGCCCTGCCCTACATACCGCATCCCATACTGCACTGCCTGCCCTACATACCGCATCCCATACTGCACTGCCTGCCCTACATACCGCATCCCATACTGCCCTGCCTGCCCTACATACCGCATCCCATACTGCACTGCCTGCCCTACATACCGCATCCCATACTGCACTGCCTGCCCTACATACCGCATCCCATACTGCACTGCCTGCCCTACATACCGCATCCCATACTGCACTGCCTGCCCTACATACCGCATCCCATACTGCACTGCCTGCCCTACATACCGCATCCCATACTGCACTGCCTGCCCTACATACCGCATCCCATACTGCCCTGCCTGCCCTACATACCGCATCCCATACTGCCCTGCCTGCCCTACATACCGCATCCCATACTGCACTGCCTGCCCTACATACCGCATCCCATACTGCACTGCCTGCCCTACATACCGCATCCCATACTGCACTGCCTGCCCTACATACCGCATCCCATACTGCACTGCCTGCCCTACATACCGCATCCCATACTGCACTGCCTGCCCTACATACCGCATCCCATACTGCCCTGCCTGCCCTACATACCGCATCCCATACTGCCCTGCCTGCCCTACATACCGCATCCCATACTGCCCTGCCTGCCCTACATACCGCATCCCATACTGCACTGCCTGCCCTACATACCGCATCCCATACTGCACTGCCTGCCCTACATACCGCATCCCATACTGCACTGCCTGCCCTACATACCGCATCCCATACTGCACTGCCTGCCCTACATACCGCATCCCATACTGCACTGCCTGCCCTACATACCGCATCCCATACTGCACTGCCTGCCCTACATACCGCATCCCATACTGCACTGCCTGCCCTACATACCGCATCCCATACTGCACTGCCTGCCCTACATACCGCATCCCATACTGCACTGCCTGCCCTACATACCGCATCCCATACTGCACTGCCTGCCCTACATACCGCATCCCATACTGCACTGCCTGCCCTACATACCGCATCCCATACTGCACTGCCTGCCCTACATACCGCATCCCATACTGCACTGCCTGCCCTACATACCGCATCCCATACTGCACTGCCTGCCCTACATACCGCATCCCATACTGCCCTGCCTGCCCTACATACCGCATCCCATACTGCACTGCCTGCCCTACATACCGCATCCCATACTGCACTGCCTGCCCTACATACCGCATCCCATACTGCACTGCCTGCCCTACATACCGCATCCCATACTGCACTGCCTGCCCTACATACCGCATCCCATACTGCACTGCCTGCCCTACATACCGCATCCCATACTGCACTGCCTGCCCTACATACCGCATCCCATACTGCACTGCCTGCCCTACATACCGCATCCCATACTGCACTGCCTGCCCTACATACCGCATCCCATACTGCACTGCCTGCCCTACATACCGCATCCCATACTGCACTGCCTGCCCTACATACCGCATCCCATACTGCACTGCCTGCCCTACATACCGCATCCCATACTGCACTGCCTGCCCTACATACCGCATCCCATACTGCACTGCCTGCCCTACATACCGCATCCCATACTGCACTGCCTGCCCTACATACCGCATCCCATACTGCACTGCCTGCCCTACATACCGCATCCCATACTGCACTGCCTGCCCTACATACCGCATCCCATACTGCACTGCCTGCCCTACATACCGCATCCCATACTGCCCTGCCTGCCCTACATACCGCATCCCATACTGCACTGCCTGCCCTACATACCGCATCCCATACTGCACTGCCTGCCCTACATACCGCATCCCATACTGCACTGCCTGCCCTACATACCGCATCCCATACTGCCCTGCCTGCCCTACATACCGCATCCCATACTGCACTGCCTGCCCTACATACCGCATCCCATACTGCACTGCCTGCCCTACATACCGCATCCCATACTGCACTGCCTGCCCTACATACCGCATCCCATACTGCACTGCCTGCCCTACATACCGCATCCCATACTGCACTGCCTGCCCTACATACCGCATCCCATACTGCACTGCCTGCCCTACATACCGCATCCCATACTGCACTGCCTGCCCTACATACCGCATCCCATACTGCACTGCCTGCCCTACATACCGCATCCCATACTGCACTGCCTGCCCTACATACCGCATCCCATACTGCACTGCCTGCCCTACATACCGCATCCCATACTGCCCTGCCTGCCCTACATACCGCATCCCATACTGCACTGCCTGCCCTACATACCGCATCCCATACTGCACTGCCTGCCCTACATACCGCATCCCATACTGCACTGCCTGCCCTACATACCGCATCCCATACTGCACTGCCTGCCCTACATACCGCATCCCATACTGCCCTGCCTGCCCTACATACCGCATCCCATACTGCACTGCCTCCCCTACATACCGCATCCCATACTGCACTGCCTGCCCTACATACCGCATCCCATACTGCACTGCCTGCCCTACATACCGCATCCCATACTGCACTGCCTGCCCTACATACCGCATCCCATACTGCCCTGCCTACCCTACATACCGCATCCCATACTGCACTGCCTGCCCTACATACCGCATCCCATACTGCACTGCCTGCCCTACATACCGCATCCCATACTGCACTGCCTGCCCTACATACCGCATCCCATACTGCCCTGCCTGCCCTACATACCGCATCCCATACTGCACTGCCTGCCCTACATACCGCATCCCATACTGCACTGCCTGCCCTACATACCGCATCCCATACTGCACTGCCTGCCCTACATACCGCATCCCATACTGCACTGCCTGCCCTACATACCGCATCCCATACTGCACTGCCTGCCCTACATACCGCATCCCATACTGCACTGCCTGCCCTACATACCGCATCCCATACTGCACTGCCTGCCCTACATACCGCGTCCCATACTGCACTGCCTGCCCTACATACCGCATCCCATACTGCACTGCCTGCCCTACATACCGCATCCCATACTGCACTGCCTGCCCTACATACCGCATCCCATACTGCACTGCCTGCCCTACATACGCATCCCATACTGCACTGCCTGCCCTACATACCGCATCCATACTGCCCTGCCTGCCCTACATACCGCATCCCATACTGCACTGCCTGCCCTACATACCGCATCCCATACTGCACTGCCTGCCCTACATACCGCATCCCATACTGCCCTGCCTGCCCTACATACCGCATCCCATACTGCACTGCCTGCCCTACATACCGCATCCAATACTGCCCTGCCTGCCCTACATACCGCATCCCATACTGCACTGCCTGCCCTACATACCGCATCCCATACTGCACTGCCTGCCCTACATACCGCGTCCCATACTGCACTGCCTGCCCTACATACCGCGTCCCATACTGCACTGCCTGCCCTACATACCGCATCCCATACTGCACTGCCTGCCCTACATACCGCATCCCATACTGCACTGCCTGCCCTACATACCGCATCCCATACTGCACTGCCTGCCCTACATACCGCATCCCATACTGCCCTGCCTGCCCTACATACCGCATCCCATACTGCACTGCCTGCCCTACATACCGCATCCCATACTGCACTGCCTGCCCTACATACCGCATCCATACTGCACTGCCTGCCCTACATACCGCATCCCATACTGCCCTGCCTGCCCTACATACCGCATCCCATACTGCACTGCCTGCCCTACATACCGCATCCCACACTGCACTGCCTGCCCTACATACCGCATCCCATACTGCACTGCCTGCCCTACATACCGCATCCCATACTGCACTGCCTGCCCTACATACCGCATCCCACACTGCACTGCCTGCCCTACATACCGCATCCCACACTGCACTGCCTGCCCTACATACCGCATCCCATACTGCACTGCCTGCCCTACATACCGCATCCCATACTGCACTGCCTGCCCTACATACCGCATCCAATACTGCCCTGCCTGCCCTACATACCGCATCCCATACTGCCCTGCCTGCCCTACATACCGCATCCCATACTGCCCTGCCTGCCCTACATACCGCGTCCCATACTGCACTGCCTGCCCTACATACCGCATCCCATACTGCACTGCCTGCCCTACATACCGCATCCCATACTGCACTGCCTGCCCTACATACCGCGTCCCATACTGCACTGCCTCTGCTGCCCTAATACCGCATCCCATACTTGGCACTGCCTGCCCTACATACCGCATCCCATACTGCACTGCCTGCCCTACATACCGCGTCCCATACTGCACTGCCTGCCTACATACCGCATCAATACTGCCCTGGCCCTAAACTGCCTGCCTGCCCTACATACCGCATCCCATACTGCACTGCCTGCCCTACATACCGCATCCCATACTGCACTGCCTGCCCTACATACCGCATCCCATACTGCACTGCCTGCCCTACATACCGCATCCCATACTGCACTGCCTGCCCTACATACCGCATCCCATACTGCACTGCCTGCCCTACATACCGCATCCCATACTGCACTGCCTGCCCTACATACCGCATCCCATACTGCACTGCCTGCCCTACATACCGCATCCCATACTGCACTGCCTGCCCTACATACCGCATCCCATACTGCACTGCCTGCCCTACATACCGCATCCCATACTGCACTGCCTGCCCTACATACCGCATCCCCATACTGCACTGCCTGCCCTACATACCGCATCCCATACTGCACTGCCCTGCCCTACATACCGCATCCCATACTGCACTGCCTGCCCTACATACCGCATCCCATACTGCACTGCCTGCCCTACTACAATCATACCGCATCCCATACTGCACTGCCTGCCCTACATACCGCATCCCATACTGCACTGCCTGCCCTACATACCGCATCCCATACTGCACTGCCTGCCCTACATACCGCATCCCATACTGCCCTGCCTGCCCTACATACCGCATCCCATACTGCCCTGCCTGCCCTACATACCGCATCCCATACTGCACTGCCTGCCCTACATACCGCATCCCATACTGCCCTGCCTGCCCTACATACCGCATCCCATATTGCACTGCAATCTATACATCACTCACACCCCTCTCTGTCACCCATCTCAGACCCCCCCCTATCACACCCTTCCAGCACTCCTCTGAGACCCCCCCCCCCCCCCCACCACATCTCGCACCTCTCAGCCCCCCCTCTCCCTCCCCGGTGCCCCCCCGGTCTGACCTGCGTGGTGGACGCGGAGGAAGAAGGGGTGATGGAGGAGGTCCTGCAGTAGGGGGGGGAGGTTGGAGGGGAGCGGGGTGCTGCAGCTTGTCCGCAGCGAGATGGGGTCCTTATTACTGGTGTATATACCTGAGACAGGGAGGAGAGATATATATATATCTATATATATATACACACATATATGTATATAACAACGATGTATTAGAGAGACTTACGTGGTGTATGTCCTGCGGACCTTACTCCCGGCTGCTCTGAACGATACTACGGGTATTAGTACAGTAGTATGATCATCGGCGTTTACTCTACGTTTACTCTACGTTTACTCTACGTTTACTATACATATTATAGGGTTTATAATAAACCATATACGCCACACGTGGTTATCAGAAACGACATTATTAATAATAACAGCGTGTTCTTGTATAGCGCTGCTAGTTTTACCGCCGCGCGTTACCGAGACACTTTGCAGGCGCAGGTCCCTGCCCCGCGGAGCTTACAATCCGTGCGTTTGTGGTGCCCGAGGCACGGGGAGATAAAGTGACTGGCCCGAGGTCACCAGGTGCCGACCCCGGGAATGACGACATACCAGATAGTTACGAGATCCGTCACGTATGCCATACGTTGTGTGTGCTGGGCCAGCCTCGGCCCCCGATGAGAATGTCACATTATAATCTATATCTCGCTCACATATTCACAGCGACACATGGACCAGTATTGATTGGGTTCACCAATTGGAACGCAGTATCCTATTGGGAAAATGTATTTCTCCGTGTTATCTCCATCTATATAGATAAGCATCAACGTTGCAATGCCGTCCGCCGCCTTAACCTCAACAATGGCTAAAACAGAGCCCCTCATACTCCCTCCCAAACCTGGCCCTACTACCTCCTTCCACATTACTGTTGGAACTACGATCATTCACCCAGTAGCCCAAGCACGCTGCCTAGGGGTCACACTCGACTCCTCTCTCTCATTTGCCCCTCACATTCAGAACATTTCTAAAACCTGTCGCTTTTTCCTCCGCAATATAACTAAGATTCGCCCTTTCCTCTGCTGCTCGACTGCTAAAACTCTGACTCAGGCCCTCATTCTCTCCCGTCTGGATTACTGTAACCTCCTGCTGTCCGGCTTCCTGCCTCTCACCTGTCTCCCCTACAATCTATCCTAAATGCTGCTGCCAGAATCACTCTACTCTTTCCTAAATCTGTCTCAGCGTCCCCCCTCCTGAAATCCCTCTCCTGGCTTCCGATCAAATCCCACATCTCACACTCCATTCTTCTCCTCACTTTTACAGCTATACCCCCCTCTGCCCCTCCTTACATCTCACTATACCCTCCTCTGCCCCTCCTTACATCTCATCCCTAATATCTTACTATACCCTCCTCTGCCCCTCCTTACATCTCACTATACCCCCCTCTGCCCCTCCTTACATCTCACTATACCCTCCTCTGCCCCTCCTTACATCTCATCCCTAATATCTTACTATACCCTCCTCTGCCCCTCCTTACATCTCACTATACCCTCCTCTGCCCCTCCTTACATCTCAGCCCTAATATCTCACTATACCCTCCTCTGCCCCTCCTTACATCTCACTATACCCTCCTCTGCCCCTCCTTACATCTCAGCCCTAATATCTCACTATACCCTCCTCTGCCCCCCCCTTACATCTCACTATACCCTCCTCTGCCCCTCCTTACATCTCACCCTAATATATCACTATACCCTCCTCTGCCCCTCCTTACATCTCACTATACCCTCCTCTGCCCCTCCTTACATCTCAGCCCTAATATCTCACTATACCATCCTCTGCCCCCCCTTACATCTCACTATACCCTCCTCTGCCCCTCCTTACATCTCAGCCCTAATATCTCACTATACCCTCCTCTGCCCCTCCTTACATCTCAGCCCTAATATCTCACTATACCCTCCTCTGCCCCCCCTTACATCTCACTATACCCTCCTCTGCCCCTCCTTACATCTCAGCCCTAATATATCACTATACCCTCCTCTGCCCCTCCTTATATCTCACTATACCCTCCTCTGCCCCTCCTTACATCTCACCCTAATATCTCACTATCCCCTCCTCTTGCCCCTCCTTCTCTCACCCTAATATCTCACTATACCCTCCTCTGCCCCTCCTTACATCTCACCCTAATATCTCACTATACCCTCCTCTGCCCCTCCTTATATCTCACCCTAATATCTCACTATACCCTCCTCTGCCCCTCCTTACATCTCAGCCCTAATTTCTCGTTATGCACCATCCCCACACTTGCGTTCTGCTGAGGGATGTCTTCTCTCTACCCCCTTTGTATCTAAAGCCCTCTCCCGCCTTTAAACCTCTCTCACTGACTGCCCCGCACCTCTGGAATGCCCTTCCCCTCAGTACCCGACTAGCACCCTCTCTACCCACCTTTAAGACCCACCTTAAGACACACTTGCTTAAAGAAGCATATGAATAGCACTGTGGATATTCTGAACACATGGCACATAAAGCTTGGCCCCCGGCAGACGCACTTACCAGAACTCCCTCCTCCTGTCCCTGTACGTTCTCCCTACCTACCAATTAGACTGTAAGCTCCTCGGGGCAGGGACTCCTCTTCCTTAATGTTATGTTTATGTCTGAAGCGCTTATTCCCATGTGTGTTATTTGTTATTTATTTGATTGTATTACTGCGGTGAAGCGCTGTGTACATTAATGGCGCTATATAAATACAATACAGTGATATCTTTCCAAGGTGCACATTGGCCATTACCCGGCTTTCACCTCTCCGCGTAATCCCTGTGTGGTGTTAGCAGTGTCATCTGTGTGACATGTTATGAATAATAATAATAATACACAGACACACACACAGACACACACACACAGACACACACACACACAGACACACACACAGACACAGACACAGACACACACACAGACACACACACAGACACACACACACACACACAGACCACACACAGACACACACACAGACACACACACACACAGACACACACACAGACACACACACAGACACACACACACACAGACACACACACAGACACACACACAGACACACACACAGACACACACACACACAGACACACACACACACAGACACACACACAGACACACACACACACAGACACACACACAGACACACACACAGACACACACACACACAGACACACACACAGACACACACACACACAGACACACACACACACAGACACACACACAGACACACACACAGACACACACACAGACACAGACACACACACAGACACACACACAGACACACACACAGACACACACACACACAGACACAGACACACACACAGACACAGACACACAGCTGACACACACAGACACAGACACACACCACACAGAAACACACACACACAGACACAGACACACAGTGACACACACAGACACAGACACACACACAGAAACACACACACACAGACACACACACACAGACACACACACACAGACACACACACACAGACACACACACAGACACACACACAGACACACACACGACACAGACACACACACACAGACACACACACAGACACACACACACACAGACACACACACACACACACACAGACACACGACACACACACGACACACACACAGACACACACACGACACAGACACACGACAGACACGACACACAGACACACACACAGACACACACACACGATACAGACACAAACACACAGACACACACACAACACACACACACAGACACACAGACACAGACACACAGACACGACAGACACAGAAACACACACGACACAGAAACACACGACACAGACACACACGACACAGACACAGACACACACACACACACACGACACAGACACAACACACACACACACACACACAGACACAACACACAGACACAGACACACACACACAGACACACACACAGACACACACACACACAGACACACACACACACAGACACACACAGACACACGACACACAGACACACACACGACACAGACACACGACAGACACGACACACAGACACACACACAGACACACACACACGATACAGACACAAACACACAGACACACACACAACACACACACACAGACACACAGACACGACAGACACAGAAACACACACGACACAGAAACACACGACACAGACACACACGACACAGACACAGACACAGACACACACACACACGACACAGACACAACACACACACACACACAGACACAACACACAGACACACAGACACACACACGACACAGACACAACACACACACACAGACACAACACAGACACACACAACGCTGCTCTTTACCTGAGGACAGCAGCGGTGAGTCCAGTGTGAGGCTGTGCAGGGCGGGGGGGTGTGTGTAGTGCCGGGTTGGGGGAGGCAGGGGGGGCGGTGCGGTGCTGAGGGGGGGGTGCTCCTTGTTCTTGCTGCCTCTGGGTCTCCCTGGGCCGTGTCTAGTCTTTAGTCTTCTTGCTGCCCTTGTGCTTCTTTTCCCGGGGTGGGTCGGGCCCCTCCCTCCCCCACCTCTGGGGGGCGCTGTACTCCCCCGGGGAGGGGACCCAGGGCCTCGGGGGCCCGCCGGGGGCGCCGGAGAAACGCATGATGGAGCCAAAGCTGGAGAAGGTGAGTTCTGGGGGGGAAGGATGGGGGGGTCTGGGGGGTCCTGCCCCCTCATCTTCATCATCCCCCTCCTCCTCCTCCTCTTCCTGCTCCTCCAGTTTGGGGAAGGATACCAGATCCGCAGTGAGGGGAGAGGGGGGGCTACCTATGGGGGAGAAGCAGTGAGAGGGGGGGTGCTGTCAGTGAGGGGGAGGGGCGCTGTCAGTGAGAGGAGAGGAACTACCTATGGGGGAGAAGCAGTGAGAGGGGGGGTGCTGTCAGTGAGGGGGAGGGGGGCTGTCAGTGAGGGGGAGGCTGTCAGTGAGGGGGAGGGGGGCGCTGTCAGTGAGGAGGAGGCGGGGCTGTCAGTGAGGGGGAGGGGGGCTGTCAGTGAGGAGGCGGGGCTGTCAGTGAGGGGGAGGGGGGCTGTCAGTGAGGGGGAGGGGGGCTGTCAGTGAGGGGGAGGGGGCTGTCAGTGAGGTAGGAGGCGGGGCTGTCAGTGAGGGGGAGGGGGGCTGTCAGTGAGGGGGAGGGGGGCTGTCAGTGAGGGGGAGGGGGCTGTCAGTGAGGAGGAGGCGGGGCTGTCAGTGAGGGGGAGGGGGGCTGTCAGTGAGGAGGCGGGGCTGTCAGTGAGGGGGAGGGGGGCTGTCAGTGAGGGGGAGGGGGGCTGTCAGTAAGGGGGAGGGGGCGCTGTCAGTGAGGGGGAGGGGGGCTGTCAGTGAGGGGAGGGGGGCTGTCAGTGAGGGGGAGGGGGGCTGTCAGTGAGGAGGAGGCGGGGCTGTCAGTGAGGAGGAGGCGGGGCTGTCAGTGAGGGGGAGGGGGGCTGTCAGTGAGGGGGAGGGGGGCTGTCAGTGAGGAGGAGGCGGGGCTGTCAGTGAGGGGGAGGGGGGCTGTCAGTGAGGAGGCGGGGCTGTCAGTGAGGGGGAGGGGGGCTGTCAGTGAGGGGAGGGGGGCTGTCAGTGAGGGGGAGGGGGGCTGTCAGTGAGGGGGAGGGGGGCTGTCAGTAAGGGGGAGGGGGGCGCTGTCAGTGAGGGGGAGGGGGGCTGTCAGTGAGGGGGAGGGGGGCTGTCAGTGAGGGGGAGGGGGGCTGTCAGTGAGGAGGAGGCGGGGCTGTCAGTGAGGAGGAGGCGGGGCTGTCAGTGAGGGGGAGGGGGGCTGTCAGTGAGGGGAGGGGGGCTGTCAGTAAGGGGGAGGGGGGGCGCTGTCAGTGAGGGGGAGGGGGGCTGTCAGTGAGGGGGAGGGGGGCTGTCAGTGAGGGGGAGGGGGGCTGTCAGTGAGGGGGGAGGGGGGCTCTCAGTGAGGGGGAGGGGGGGTGCTGTCAGTGAGGGGGAGGGGGGCTGTCAGTGAGGGGGAGGGGGGCTGTCAGTGAGGGGGAGGGGGGCTGTCAGTGAGGAGGAGGCGGGGCTGTCAGTGAGGGGGGCTGTCAGTGAGGGGGAGGCGGGGCTGTCAGTGAGGAGGAGGCGGGGCTGTCAGTGAGGGGGAGGGGGGCTGTCAGTGAGGGGGAGGGGGGCTGTCAGTGAGGGGGAGGGGGGGGTGCTGTCAGTGAGGGGGAGGGGGGCTGTCAGTGAGGGGGAGGGGTGCTGTTAGTGAGGAGGAGGCGGGGCTGTCAGTGAGGGGGAGGGGGGGGGCGGTCAGTGAGGGGGAGGGGGGGTGCTGTCAGTGAGAGGAGAGGAGGAGCTACCTATGGGGGAGGATCCATGAGAGGGGGGCGCTGTCAGGTAGAGAGAGGGGTATTACCTGCAGGGAGAGTGGGGGGTATTACCTGCAGGGATAGGGGGGGTATTAGGGGGGGTATTACCTGCAGGGATAGGGCGGGGGGGTATTACCAGCAGGGAGAGGGAGGGGAGTATTAACAGCAGGGAGAGGAGGGGGGTATTACCTGCAGGGAGAGGGGGGTTATTAACTGCAGGTAATACCCCTCCCTCTCCCTGTAGGTAATACCCCCCCTATCCCTGCAGGTAATACCCCCCCGCCCTATCCCTGCAGGTAATACCCCCTCTAATACCCCCCCTATCCTGCAGGTAGTACCCCCCACTCCCGGCAAGTAAAAAGGAGGGAGCGTTACCTGCAGGGAGTGGGGGATGGTGCAGGGAGAGAGGGAGGGGGGTTGGTTACCTGCAGGGAGAGGGGGGAGGGTGCAGGGAGGGGTGGTGGTTACCTGCAGGGAGTGGGGGGAGGGTGCAGGGATGAGGGGGAGGGTGCAGGGAGGGTGGATGATGGTTGGTTACCTGCAGGGAGTGGGGGGAGGGGGATTGGTTACCTGCAGGGAGTGGGGGAGGGGGATTGGTTACCTGCAGGGAGTGGGGGGAGGGGGATTGGTTACCTGCAGGGAGTGGGGGGAGAGGGATTGGTTACCTGCAGGGAGTGGGGGGAGTGGGGGTTACCTGCAGGGAAGGGGGGGGCTGCAGGGAGGGGGGGTTACCTGCAGGGAGTGGGGGGAGGGTGCGGGGAGGGTGGGTTGTTTACCTGCCGGGAGGGGGGGGAGGGTGCGGGAAGGGGGGGTTGGTTACCTGCAGGGAGGGGGAGAGGGTGCGGGGAGGGGGGGGGGGTTACCTGAAGGGAGTGGGGGGGGGGGCTGCAGGGAGGGGGGGTCACCTGCAGGGAGTGGGGGGGGGGCTGAAGGGAGGGGGGGTTACCTGCAGGGAGGGGGGGGTTACCTGCAGGGAGTGGGGGGGGTTACCTGCAGGGAGTGGGGGGGGTCTGCGGGGAGGGGGGTTGGTTACCTGCAGGGAGTGGGGGGGGGGGTCTGCGAGGAGGGGGGGTTACCTGCAGGGAGTGGGGGGGGGCTGCGGGGAGGGGGGGTTACCTGCAGGGAGTGGGGGGGGGGGGCTGCAGGGAGGGGGGGTTACCTGCAGGGAAGGGGGTTAGTGCAGGGAAGGGGGGGGGGCTGCGGGGAAGGGGGGTAGTGCAGGGAAGGGAAGGTAGTGCAGGGAAGGGGGGGGTTACTGCAGGGAAGGAGGGTAGTGCAGGGAAGGGGGGTAGTGCAGGGAAGGGGGGGGGTTACATGCAGGGAAGGGGGTAGTGCAGGGAAGGGGGAGGTTACCTGCAGGGAAGGGGGGTAGTGCAGGGAAGGGGGGGGGGGCTGCGGGGAAGGGGGGTAGTGCAGGGAGGGGGGGGGGCTGCAGGGAAGGGGGGTAGTGCAGGGAAGGGGGGGGGTTACCTGCAGGGAAGAGGGGGGGTTACCTGCAGGGAATGGGGGTAGTGCAGGGAAGGGGGGGGGGCTGCGGGGAAGGGGGGAAGTGCAGGGAAGGGGGGGGGCTGCATGGAAGGGGGCTAGTGCAGCGATGGGGGTTACCTGCAGGGAAGAGGGGGGGTTACCTGCAGGGAATGGGGGTAGTGCAGGGAAGGGGGGGGGGGGCTGCGGGGAAGGGGGAAGTGCAGGGAAGGGGGGGGGGCTGCATGGAAGGGGGCTAGTGCAGGGATGGGGGGGGGGGGGTTACCTGCAGGGAAGGGGGGGGGGTTACATGCAGGGAAGGGGGGTAGTGCAGGGAAGGGGGGGGTTACCTGCAGGAAGGGGGGTAGTGCAGGGAAGGGGGGGGGCTGCGGGGAAGGGGGGGTTACATGCAGGGAAGGGGGGTAGTGCAGGGAAGGGGGGGGGCTGCGGGGAAGGGGGGGTAGTGCAGGGAAGGGGGGGGCTGCGGGGAAGGGGGGGTAGTGCAAGGAAGGGGGGTAGTGCAGGGAAGGGGGGGGTTACCTGCAGGGAAGAGGGGGGGTTACCTGCAGGAATGGGGGTAGTGCAGGGAAGGGGGGGGGCTGCGGGGAAGGGGGGAAGTGCAGGGAAGGGGGGGGGCTGCATGGAAGGGGGCTAGTGCAGGGATGGGGGTTACCTGCAGGGAAGAGGGGGGGTTACCTGCAGGGAATGGGGGTAGTGCAGGGAAGGGGGGGGGGCTGCGGGGAAGGGGGGAAGTGCAGGGAAGGGGGGGGGGGGGGCTGCATGGAAGGGGGCTAGTGCAGGGATGGGGGGGGGGGGTTACCTGCAGGGAAGGGGGGGGGGGGTACATGCAGGGAAGGGGGGTAGTGCAGGGAAGGGGGGGGGGTTACCTGCAGGGAAGGGGGGGTAGTGCAGGGAAGGGGGGGTTACATGCAGGGAAGGGGGGTAGTGCAGGGAAGGGGGGGGGGGCTGCGGGGAAGGGGGGGTAGTGCAGGGAAGGGGGGGGCTGCGGGGAAGGGGGGGTAGTGCAGGGAAGGGGGGGGGCTGCGGGGAAGGGGGGGTAGTGCAGGGAAGGGCGGGGTTACATGCAGGGATGGGGGGTAGTGCAGGGAAGGGGGGGGTTACCTGCAGGGAAGGGGGGGCAGTGCAGAAAAGGGGGGGGTTACCTGCAGGGAAGGGGGGGCTGCAGGGAGGGGGGGGTTACCTGCAGGGAAGGGGGGCTGCAGGGAGGGGGGGTTACCTGCAGGGAAGGGGGGGCTGCAGGAGGGGGGGGGTTACCTGCAGGGAAGGGGGGCTGCAGGGAGGGGGGTTACCTGCAGGGAAGGGGGGCTGCAGGGAGGGGGGGTTACCTGCAGGGAAGGGGGGCTGCAGGGAGGGGGGGTTACCTGCAGGGAAGGCACCGCCCCCCGACGCTCCCTTCCCGACACCGGCTTTACGGCCTCGGTGACAAGACGGTTTCTTCCCTTTCACCTCCGACCTCACGATATCCGGGCTCTCCTTACTACTGTCGTGCTGCGCGGGAAAAGGAGGGGAGGGGAGAGGTGTGTGTGAGCGGGAGTAGTAGGGGGAGAGGTGTGTGAGCGGGAAAGGAGGGGGAGAGGTGTGTGAGCGGGATAGTAGGGGGAGAGGTGTGTGAGCGGGATTAGTAGGGGGAGAGGTATGTGAGCGGGAGTAGTAGGGGGAGAGGTGTGTGTGAGCGGGAGTAGTAGGGGGAGAGGTGTGTGTGAGCGGGAGTAGTAGGGGAGAGGTGTGTGAGCGGGAGTAGTAGGGGGAGAGGTGTGTGAGCGGGAGTAGTAGGGGGAGAGGTGTGTGAGCGGGAGTAGTAGGGGGAGAGGTGTGTGTGAGTGGGAGTAGTAGGGGGAGAGGTGTGTGTGAGCGGGAGTAGTAGGGGGAGAGGTGTGTGTGAGCGGGAGTAGTAGGGGGAGAGGTGTGTGAGCGGGAGTAGTAGGGGGAGAGGTTGTGTGTGAGCGGGAGTAGTAGGGGGAGAGGTATGTGAGCGGGAGTAGTAGGGGTAGAGGTGTGTGTGAGCGGGAGTAGTAGGGGGAGAGGTGTGTGTGAGTGGGAGTAGTAGGGGGGAGAGGTGTGTGTGAGCGGGAGTAGTAGGGGGAGAGGTGTGTGAGCGGGAGTAGTAGGGGGAGAGGTGTGTGTGAGCGGGAGTAGTAGGGGGAGAGGTGTGTGTGAGCGGGAGTAGTAGGGGAAGAGGTGTGTGAGCGGGAGTAGTAGGGGGAGAGGTGTGTGTGAGCGGGAGTAGTAGGGGGAGAGGTGTGTGTGAGCGGGAGTAGTAGGGGGAGAGGTGTGTGTGAGCGGAGTATTAGGGGGAGAGGTGTGTGAGCGGGAGTAGTAGGGGGAGAGGTGTGTGTGGAGCGGGGAGTAGTAGGGGGGTGGGTGTGAGCGGGAGTAGTAGGGGGAGAGGTTGTGGTGAGCGGGAGTATTAGGGGGAGAGGTGTGTGAGCGGGAGTAGTAGGGGGAGAGGTGTGTGTGAGCGGGAGTAGTAGGGGAGAGGTGTGTGAGCGGGAGTAGTAGGGGGGAGAGGTGTGTGAGCGGGAGTAGTAGGGGGAGAGGTGTGTGTGAGCGGGAGTATTAGGGGGAGAGGTGTGTGAGCGGGAGTAGTAGGGGGAGAGGTGTGTGTG
The DNA here is from genome assembly GCF_040206685.1 of Ascaphus truei. Lineage (NCBI taxonomy): Eukaryota > Metazoa > Chordata > Amphibia > Anura > Ascaphidae > Ascaphus > Ascaphus truei. Next base: position 7,539 of record NW_027456096.1, on the reverse strand, counting down.
AGAGGGAGTAGTAGGGGGAGAGGTGTGTGAGCGGGAGAAGTAGGGGTAGAGGTGTGTGAGCGGGAGTAGTAGGGGGAGAGGTGTGTGTGAGCGGGAGTAGTAGGGGGAGAGGTATGTGAGCGGGAGTAGTAGGGGTAGAGGTGTGTGTGAGCGGGAGTAGTAGGGGGAGAGGTGTGTGTGAGGGAGTAGTAGGGGGGTGGGTGTGAGCGGGAGTAGTAGGGGTAGAGGTGTGTGTGAGCGGGAGTAGTAGGGGGAGAGGTGTGTGTGAGCGGGAGTAGTAGGGGGAGAGGTGTGTGTGAGCGGGAGTAGTAGGGGGAGAGGTGTGTGTGAGCGGGAGTAGTAGGGGGAGGAGTGTGTGTGAGCGGGAGTAGTAGGGGGAGAGGTGTGTGAGCGGGAGTAGTAGGGGGAGAGGTGTGTGTGAGGGAGTATTAGGGGGAGAGGTGTGTGAGCGGGGAGTAGTAGGGGGAGAGCTGTGTGTGAGCGGGAGTAGTAGGGGGAGGGTATGTGAGCGGGAGTAGTAGGGGTAGAGGTGTGGTGTGAGCGGGAGTAGTAGGGGGAGAGGTGTGTGAGCGGGGAGTATTAGGGGGAGAGGTATGTGAGCGGGAGTAGTAGGGGTAGAGGTGTGTGAGCGGGAGTAGTAGGGGTAGAGGTGTGTGTGAGCGGGAGTAGTAGGGGAGAGGTGTGTGAGCGGGAGTATTAGGGGGAGAGGTGTGTGTGAGAGGGAGTAGTAGGGGGAGAGGTATGTGAGCGGGAGTAGTAGGGGGAGAGGTGTGTGAGCGGGAGTAGTAGGGGGAGAGGTGTGTGAGCGGGAGTAGTAGGGGGAGAGGTGTGTGTGAGAGGGAGTAGTAGGGGGAGAGGTGTGTGAGCGGGAGTAGTAGGGGGAGAGGTGTGTGAGCGGGAGTAGTAGGGGGAGGTGTGTAGTGAGCGGGAGTAGTAGGGGGAGAGGTGTGTGTGAGCGGGAGGTAGTAGGGGGAGAGGTGTGTGTGAGCGGGAGTAGTAGGGGGAGAGGTATGTGAGCGGGAGTAGTAGGGGTAGAGGTGTGTGTGAGCGGGAGTAGTAGGGGGAGAGGTGTGTGAGCGGGAGTAGTAGGGGGAGAGGTGTGTGTGAGCGGGAGTAGTAGGGGGAGAGGGTATGTGAGCGGGAGTAGTAGGGGTAGAGGTGTGTGTGAGCGGGAGTAGTAGGGGTAGAGGTGTGTGTGAGCGGGAGTAGTAGGGGTAGAGGTGTGTGTGAGCGGGAGTAGTAGGGGGAGAGGTGTGTGTGAGAGGGAGTAGTAGGGGGAGAGGTGTGTGAGCGGGAGTAGTAGGGGGAGAGGTGTGTGAACGGGAGTAGTAGGGGGAGAGGTGTGTGAGCGGGAGTAGTAGGGGGAGAGGTGTGTGAACGGGAGTAGTAGGGGGAGAGGTGTGTGAGCGGGAGTCAGTAGGGGGAGAGTGTGTGTGAGCGGGAGTAGTAGGGGAGAGGTGTGTGAGCGGGAGTAGTAGGGGGAGAGGTGTGTGAGCGGAGTAGTAGGGGAGAGGTGTGTTGTGAGCGGGAGTAGTAGGGGAGAGGTGTGTGTGAGCGGGAGTATTAGGGGGAGAGGTGTGTGAGCGGGAGTAGTAGGGGGAGAGGTGTGTGTGAGCGGGAGTAGTAGGGGAGAGGTGTGTGAGCGGGAGTAGTAGGGGGAGAGGGTGTGTTGAGCGGGAGTAGTAGGGGGAGAGGTGTGTGTGAGCGGGAGTATTAGGGGGAGAGGTGTGTGAGCGGGAGTAGTAGGGGGAGAGGTGTGTGTGAGAGGGAGTAGTAGGGGGAGAGGTGTGTGAGCGGGAGAAGTAGGGGTAGAGGTGTGTGAGCGGGAGTAGTAGGGGGAGAGGTGTGTGTGAGCGGGAGTAGTAGGGGGAGAGGTATGTGAGCGGGAGTAGTAGGGGTAGAGGTGTGTGTGAGCGGGAGTAGTAGGGGGAGAGGTGTGTGTGAGGGAGTAGTAGGGGGGTGGGTGTGAGCGGGAGTAGTAGGGGTAGAGGTGTGTGTGAGCGGGAGTAGTAGGGGGAGAGGTGTGTGTGAGCGGGAGTAGTAGGGGGAGAGGTGTGTGTGAGCGGGAGTAGTAGGGGGAGAGGTGTGTGTGAGCGGGAGTAGTAGGGGGAGAGGTGTGTGAGCGGGAGTAGTAGGGGGAGAGGTGTGTGTGAGCGGGAGTATTAGGGGGAGAGGTGTGTGAGCGGGAGTAGTAGGGGGAGAGCTGTGTGTGAGCGGGAGTAGTAGGGGGAGAGGTATGTGAGCGGGAGTAGTAGGGGTAGAGGTGTGTGTGAGCGGGAGTAGTAGGGGGAGAGGTGTGTGAGCGGGAGTATTAGGGGGAGAGGTATGTGAGCGGGAGTAGTAGGGGTAGAGGTGTGTGTGAGCGGGAGTAGTAGGGGTAGAGGTGTGTGTGAGCGGGAGTAGTAGGGGGAGAGGTGTGTGAGCGGGAGTATTAGGGGGAGAGGTGTGTGTGAGAGGGAGTAGTAGGGGGAGAGGTATGTGAGCGGGAGTAGTAGGGGGAGAGGTGTGTGAGCGGGAGTAGTAGGGGGAGAGGTGTGTGAGCGGGAGTAGTAGGGGGAGAGGTGTGTGTGAGAGGGAGTAGTAGGGGGAGAGGTGTGTGAGCGGGAGTAGTAGGGGGAGAGGTGTGTGAGCGGGAGTAGTAGGGGGAGAGGTGTGTGTGAGCGGGAGTAGTAGGGGGAGAGGTGTGTGTGAGCGGGAGTAGTAGGGGGAGAGGTGTGTGAGCGGGAGTAGTAGGGGGAGAGGTATGTGAGCGGGAGTAGTAGGGGGTAGAGGTGTGTGTGAGCGGGAGTAGTAGGGGGAGAGGTGTGTGAGCGGGAGTAGTAGGGGGAGAGGTGTGTGTGAGCGGGAGTAGTAGGGGGAGAGGTATGTGAGCGGGAGTAGTAGGGGTAGAGGTGTGTGTGAGCGGGAGTAGTAGGGGTAGAGGTGTGTGTGAGCGGGAGTAGTAGGGGGAGAGGTGTGTGTGAGAGGGAGTAGTAGGGGGAGAGGTGTGTGAGCGGGAGTAGTAGGGGGAGAGGGTGTGTGAACGGGAGTAGTAGGGGGAGAGGTGTGTGAGCGGGAGTAGTAGGGGGAGAGGTGTGTGAACGGGAGTAGTAGGGGGAGAGGTGTGTGAGCGGGAGTAGTAGGGGGAGAGGTGCGTGTGAGCAGGAGTAGTAGGGGGAGAGGTGTGTGAACGGGAGTAGTAGGGGGAGAGGTGTGTGAGCGGGAGTAGTAGGGAGAGTGGTATGTGAGCGGGAGAAGTAGGGGTAGAGGTGTGTGAGCGGGAGTAGTAGGGGGAGAGGTGTGTGTGAGCGGGAGTAGTAGTGGGAGAGTTGTGTGTGAGCGGGAGTAGTAGGGGCAGGGCTGTGTGAGCGGGAGTAGTAGGGGGAGAGGTGTGTGAGCGGGAGTAGTAGGGGCAGGGCTGTGTGAGCGGGAGTAGTAGGGGGAGAGGTGTGTGAGCGGGAGTAGTAGGGGCAGGGCTGTGTGAGCGGGGAGTAGTAGGGGGGGTGAGCGGGAGTAGTAGGGGGGTGGGTGTGAGCGGGAGTAGTAGGGGCAGGGCTGTGTGAGCGGGAGTAGTAGGGGAAGGGCTGTGTGAGCGGGAGTAGTAGGGGCAGGGCTGTGTGAGCGGGAGTAGTAGGGGGGTGGGTGTGAGCGGGAGTAGTAGGGGGAGATATGTGTGAGCGGGAGTAGTAGGGGCAGGGCTGTGTGAGCGGGGAGTAGTAGGGGGGGTGAGCGGGAGTAGTAGGGGGGTGGGTGTGAGCGGGAGTAGTAGGGGCAGGGCTGTGTGAGCGGGAGTAGTAGGGGCAGGGCTGTGTGAGCGGGAGTAGTAGGGGCAGGGCTGTGTGAGCGGGAGTAGTAGGGGCAGGGCTGTGTGAGCGGGAGTAGTAGGGGGGTGAGCGGGAGTAGTAGGGGGGTGGGTGTGAGCGGGAGTAGTAGGGGCAGGGCTGTGTGAGCGGGGAGTAGTAGGGGCAGGGCTGTGTGAGCGGGAGTAGTAGGGGCAGGGCTGTGTGAGCGGGAGTAGTAGGGGGGGGTGAGCGGGAGTAGTAGGGGGGTGGGTGTGAGCGGGAGTAGTAGGGGCAGGGCTGTGTGAGCGGGAGTAGTAGGGGCTGTGTGAGCGGGAGTAGTAGGGGCAGGGCTGTGTGAGCGGAGTAGTAGGGGGGGTGAGCGGGAGTAGTAGGGGGGTGGGTGTGAGCGGGAGTAGTAGGGGCAGGGCTGTGTGAGCGGGAGTAGTAGGGGCTGTGTGAGCGGGAGTAGTAGGGGCAGGGCTGTGTGAGCGGGAGTAGTAGGGGGGTGTGTGTGAGCGGGAGTAGTAGGGGGGGTGTGTGTGAGCGGGAGTAGTAGGGGGTGTGTGTGAGCGGGAGTAGTAGGGGGGTGTGTGTGAGCGGGAGTAGTAGGGGGGTGGGTGTGAGCGGGAGTAGTAGGGGAGAGGTGTGTGAGCGGGAGTAGTAGGGGCAGGGCTGTGTGTGAGCGGGAGTAGTAGGGGGAGAGGTATGTGTGAGCGGGAGTAGTAGGGGCAGGGCTGTGTGAGCGGGAGTAGTAGGGGCAGGGCTGTGTGAGCGGGAGTAGTAGGGGGGTGTGTGTGAGCGGAGTAGTAGGGGGGTGGGTGTGAGCGGGAGTAGTAGGGCAGGGCTGTGTGAGCGGGAGTAGTAGGGGCAGGGCTGTGTGAGCGGGAGTAGTAGGGGCAGGGCTGTGTGAGCGGGAGTAGTAGGGGCAGGGCTGTGTGAGCGGGAGTAGTAGGGGCAGGGCTGTGTGAGCGGGAGTAGTAGGGGGGGTGAGCGGGAGTAGTAGGGGTGGGGTGTGAGCGGGAGTAGTAGGGGCAGGGCTGTGTGAGCGGGAGTAGTAGGGGCAGGGCTGTGTGAGCGGGAGTAGTAGGGGCAGGGCTGTGTGAGCGGGAGTAGTAGGGGCAGGGCTGTGTGAGCGGGAGTAGTAGGGGGGGGGTGAGCGGGAGTAGTAGGGGGGTGGGTGTGAGCGGGAGTAGTAGGGGCAGGGCTGTGTGAGCGGGAGTAGTAGGGGCTGTGTGAGCGGGAGTAGTAGGGGCAGGGCTGTGTGAGCGGGAGTAGTAGGGGGGGTGTGTGTGAGCGGGAGTAGTAGGGGGGGTGTGTGTGAGCGGGAGTAGTAGGGGGGTGTGTGTGAGCGGGAGTAGTAGGGGGGTGTGTGTGAGCGGAGTAGTAGGGGGGTGGGTGTGAGCGGGAGTAGTAGGGGAGAGGTGTGTGAGCGGGAGTAGTAGGGGCAGGGCTGTGTGTGAGCGGGAGTAGTAGGGGCAGGGCTGTGTGTGAGCGGGAGTAGTAGGGGGAGAGGTATGTGAGCGGGAGTAGTAGGGGGAGAGGTGTGTGAGCGGGAGTAGTAGGGGAGAGGTGTGTGTGAGCGGGAGTAGTAGGGGCAGGGCTGTGTGTGAGCGGGAGTAGTAGGGGGAGAGGTATGTGAGCGGGAGTAGTAGGGGAGAGGTGTGTGAGCGGGAGTAGTAGGGGCAGGGCTGTGTGAGCGGGAGTAGTAGGGGGGTGGGTGTGAGCGGGAGTAGTAGGGGCAGGGCTGTGTGAGCGGGAGTAGTAGGGGGGTGTGTGAGCGGGAGTAGTAGGGGTGGGTGTGAGCGGGAGTAGTAGGGGGGTGGGTGTGAGCGGGAGTAGTAGGGGGGTGGGCACCTTCTCGGCAGTGACGGGCAGTAGCGTGGGCGCGGTCAGGTGACTCGGGGAGTCGTGGCGCTTCCGATGTTTCTGTTTCTCTCGTTCTTTGTCCTTGTGGCTCTGAGAGAGAAGGAGAGAAAAGCGTTATCTAAGGAAGAGGGGGGAGACAGAGAGAGAGAGGGGGGGGAGAGAGAGAGGAGAGAGAGAGAGAGGGGGAGAAAAAAGAGTTATCTAAGGAAGAGGGGGGGGAGAGAGAGAGAGGAGAGAGAGAGAGGGGGGAGAGAGAGAGAGGGGGGGGAGAGAGAGGAGAGAGAGAGAGAGGGGGAGAAAAAAGAGTTATCTAAGGAAGAGGGGGGGGGGCAGGGAGAGAGAGAGGGGGGGAGAGAGAGAGGGGGAGAGAGGGAGGAGAGAGGGGGGAGAGGGAGGAGAGAGAGGGAGAGAGAGAGAGGAGGAGAGAGAGAGAGGGCGGAGAGAGAGAGGGGGGAAGAGAGAGAGGGGGGGGGAGAGAGAGAGAGGGGGAGAGAGAGAGAGGGGGAGAGAGAGAGAGAGAGAGGAGGGGGAGAGGGGGGAGAGAGAGAGAGGGGGAGAGAGAGAGAGAGAGAGTGAGGGGTGTGGGGGGAAGAGAGGGTGGGGAGGGAAGAGAGGGAGGGGGAGGGAAGAGAGGGAGGGGGGGAGAAGAGATGGGTGGAAGGAGAAAGAGGGGGGAGAGAGAGGAAGAGGGTGGCGGAGAGAGAGGGGGAGGGGGTGAGGAAAGAGGGGGAGGGAGAGGGGGAAGGAAAGAGGGAGGAGAGAAAGTGGGGGGAGAGAGAGTGGGAGGGAGAAAGAGTGGGGGGGGAGAGAGAGTGGGAGGGAGAAAGAGTGGGGGGGAGAGAGTGGGGAGGGAGAAAGAGTAGGGGGGGGAGAAAGAGTGGGGGGGGGAGAGTGGGGGGGGAGAGAGAGTGGGGGGGGAGAGAGAGTGGGGGGGAGAGAGAGTGGGGGGGAGAGAGAGTGGGGGGGAGAGAGAGTGGGGGGGGAAAGAGTGGGGGGAGAGAGAGTGGGGGGAGAAAGAGTGGGGGGGGGGAAAGAGTGGGGGGAGAAAGAATGGGGGGAGAGAGTGGGAGGGAGAAAGAGTGGGGGGAGAAAGAGTGGGAGGGAGAAAGAGTGGGAGGAGAAAGAGTGGGGGGGGAGAGAGAGTGGGAGGGAGAAAGAGTGGGGGGAGAGAGAGTGGGAGGAGAAAGAGTGGGGGGAGAAAGAGTGGGGGAGAGAAAGAGTGTGAGGGGGAGAAGAGTGGGGGGGAGGAGAGAGTGGGGGGGAGAGAGAGTGGGGGGGAGAGAGTGGGGGGGGAGAGAGAGTGGGGGGAGAAAGAGTGGGGGGGGAAAGAGTGGGGGGAAAGAGTGGGGGGAAAGAGTGGGGGGGAAAGAGTGGGGGGGAAGAGTGGGGGGCAAAGAGTGGGGGGACAGAGTGGGGGGGAGAGAGTGGGGGGAGAAAGAGTGGGGGGGAAAGAGTGGGGGGGAGAGAGTGGGGGGGGAGAGAGAGTGGGAGGGAGAAAGAGTGGGGGGAGAGAGTGGGGGGAGAGAGTGGGGGGGAGAAAGAGTGGGGGGGAGAAAGAGTGGGGGAGAGAGTGGGGGGAGAAAGAGTGGGAGGGGGAAAGAGTGGGGAGGAGAAAGAGTGGGGGGGAGAGAGAGTGGGGAGGAGAAGAGAGTGGGGGGGGTGGGAGAGAGAGTGGGGGGGAGAAAGAGTGGGGGGAGAAAGAGTGGGGGGGGGAGGAGGGAGTAGGGGGGGAGAGAGAGTGGGGGGGAGAAAGAGTGGGAGGGAGAAAGAGTGGGGGGGAGAGAGTGGGGGGGGGGGGAGAGTGGGGGGGGGAGAACGATGGGGGAGGGGAGAGAGAGTGGGGGGGGAGAGTGGGAGGGGTGAGAGAGTGGAGGAGGGAGAATGACGGGGGGGGAGAGTGTGGGAGGTGGGT
>NW_027456095.1:0-25546 GCF_040206685.1 Ascaphus truei | reverse complement strand
ACATTGTGGAAGAATTGCGGCGCTTTTATACAGTTACAGATCCTGTAATGAAAGGTGTTAGAGACTGAATTAATGGCGTTTTGCGCCATGCAAGGAATCGGCCATGGATGGACAATGTGGAGGACTGTCAGTGAGACCATACTGTTGTGCTGAACTGTATTGTACTCTACATGTTTTGCCCTACAGTACCTGCTGTACTTAAACAAAGGAGATGTTGTTGTGTTTTTTTTTTCACAGGACATGCACAACTCCAGTCCCTGAGGGCCGCAAACAGGCACGGTTTTCAATGTTGCCCTGAAAACCTGCACTGTTTGCTGCCCTCTAGGACTGAACTGGTGCAGGTCTGACTGATAGTGTTGCGCACCATCCCACTGTACTGTACTGTATACAGTACTGGGTTTCTTTAATAAAGGAGATGTTACTTAAAATGTCATTTTAACTCCCTTTGCCCCATGCACCAAAAATGTTTTGTGGCAGAAGAATTTAATAAAGGCTGCAGAATGTATTATTGTGTGTTGATGGTTAGAATTGCTGTGCACTTGAAATGTTTCAATATTGTAAATAAATGTTTTTGTACGGACTCCACCAATAAAAGACCATGTTGAATTGCCTCACATTGTTTCCATTTGCTCCTTTGCCAGTGTAACAAATGTAGAGGCTTGCTGCACTGTTTTTTAACTGGCTGGTCGCGCAATTGTCGTAGGAACTACGGCAATTGGCGTGAGAACTAGGTCAATTGGCGTGGGAACTTCTGTTCTAGGGCACCTAGAAATAAAATTAATTTTGCCCCTAGATGTTAGGAACCTCCTCACTTGACCCCAACAGGGTCCCAGCAGTAATGGCGGCGAGAAAGGGTCACGCCAGCGAGGAGGGTCCTACCATTGAGCGCAATGGCGGAGAAAGCTTTGAACCGGCTAAGTCAGAATGAGCAGAAACCTGGAACCCACAACTCCGTTTCTGTTCAACCTAGAGGGCTCAAATTCGGTGACCATGTAGTCCTAGTTGCGGCAGGATTGCATGGCAAATTGCGACCCTCTCGTAGCAACAGAACGGAGTCAGGGTGATGTTAAATTTCAGGTTTCTGCCATTGACATGCATGGCAGAAAAAAAGCCACTTTGGTAATGTGCTTTTAAACTGTCTTTTTGTATCTCTGGTTTCGGGGGTCTTGGAAGGCTGATATTTTGCCACTATGGCAAGGGTCCAGCTGCATGAGGACCAGGTAAATTTCAACCCGCTCAGACACACAGAACGGGTTATTTTACATTATATGTACTTTCAGTATACTGTATACAGGATTTATATATTTTTATTTTAAAGATATTAAAGAATGTACTGTATTGTATTAAAAACATGTGACTGTAAACCATAGTGACTGACAAATATTTTCACATCCTGATGAAATACTGTATCAGTGTACTCTCAATTCTCACAGTGCTGTGCACATCAGATTTACATTTCAAATTCGAGAGGGGAGTTTTCAAAGCATTACCGTTCAAACAACAGGCCTCTAAGGGTTGGGGGAGGGGGATGGTGTGATTAGAGGCAGGAGTGCTGAGTGTTTGTAGCTCGGCTATGGGCGGATTAAGAACACAATGGCAATATGCAGAAGATCAACGACCCAGTGGAGAGAGGGGGATGGTAGGCTAGGGTGACTCAGCCGATTGACGCTTGGCTAGGGAGGGATTGAAAACTCTGGAGGTGTGTGGCTGAAATAGTTAACAGCAGTGTCATTTCAAAAGGCAGTTCATCATAATAATTTGATGAATAAACCCCCAAAGACAACCCCCAAATACAGTACATAAAAAGCAAGTCACTTTAACTCCCTGTGCCCCATGCACCAAAAATGTTTTGTGGCAGAAGAATTTAAGAAAGGCTGCAGAATGTATTATTGTGTGTTGATGGTTAGAATTGCTGTGCACTTTAAATGTTTCAATATTGTAAATAAATGTTTTTGTACTGACTCCACCAATAAAAGACCATGTTGAATTGCCTCACATTGTTTCCATTTGCTCCTTTGCCAGTGTAACAAATATACTGTAGAGGCTTGCTGCACTGTTTTTTAACTGGCTGGTCGCGCAATTGGCGTAGGAACTATGTCAATTGGCGTGGGAACTTCTGTTCTAGGGCACCTAGAAATAAAATTCATTTTGCCCCTAGATGTTAGGAACCTCCTCACTTGACCCCAACAGGGTCCCAGCAGTAATGGCGGTGAGAAAGGGTCACGTTGGCGTGGAGGGTCCTACCATTGAGTGCAATGGCGGAGAAAGCTTTGAACCGGCTAAGTCAGAATGAGCAGAAACCTGGAACCCACAACTCCGTTTCTGTTTGACCTAGAGGGCTCAAATTCGGTGACCATATAGTCCTAGTTGCGGCAGGATTGCATGGCAAATTGCGACCCTCTCGTGGCAACAGAACGGAGTCAGGGTGATGTTAAAGTTTAGGTTTCTGCCATTGACTTGAATGGCAGAAAAAAAGCCACTTTGGTAATGTGCTTTTAAACTGTCTTTTGGTACCTCCGGTTCCGGGGGTCTTGGGAGGCTGATATTTTGCCACTATGGCAAGGGTCCACCTGCATGAGGACCAGGTAAATTTCAACCCGCTCAGACCCACAGAACGGGTTATTTTACATTATATTCGCGCAATTGGCGTGGGAACTACTTAGGGCCGCGGTCAAGTTCACGGGCAATTGGCGTGGGAACTTCTGTTCTAGGGCACCTAGGAATAAAATTATTTTTGCCCATAGATGTTAGGCACTGTATACCACTGTACAGTATACTGTGGAAGACACATAATGAAACGATACTGAATATGTAGAATAAATGCATAGTTTTATTTATTCAGGGTTTATTACACAGTATAATGTACGTCCGGAAAACATCAGCATACAGTACAATATTATCCATCGAAATCCCCCCATTAGCCGTTTTATTTTCTGAGAAAAAACAAAAAGAAAAGTTTTAATGTACAGTACAGTACAGTAATGGTCAGCCCCCTAAAGAAGTACCCAGCCAGCCCCACCAAAATAATACGGCAACAAGACAGTACTCACCATTGAATTTCCCATTCAGCTTGCGCCGGCACCGGTCCACTGCCAGTCCAGCTTTCTTCATCATCCACGTCGATAGTTGGCAGCGGGACTAGTCCACCTGTAGTCAGCAGGTGAGGCTGGAAATCGCTTAGGTACATGCAAGCTTCATCAAAACTGCACGCCAAATCCAGCTCAGCCTCAGGCTCAGACTCAGGGTGAACAAATAAGTGATTGGTGCGCAGCTAATAATTTGTGAAACACAATAAGCAATATGCAGTGCACAGTGATATTATAATCAGAAAAATTCAACCTTGAATGTGGATAAGTCACATATGATGCATCTGCAGCCCTTCTTGGGGGTGTCCCAGCACCCCTAGAGCTATGGAAGAGACAAAAAAACAAGGCGCACAACGCACATAGTGAAGTACAATAAAAATAAAAGTTTACTTGTAAAAATATATATATTCTGCGTACATCAATAGAGTAAAATATAGGCAGTTGGTAATTGGGTATACCACACCAGTACACAGCTCCAGACGGCACTCCTCACTCAATTGTAGGGTGCAGGGGATCTCTCCTCATCTGATGTCAAGCTGGTAGTTGTGGAAGCCGTCTCCCTCTCACTCAAGACGGGGCAGGTCTCAGTCTCTGCTGCCGGATAGTCCTGGAACAACTGTCCTCATCAGCGTGTAGCAGCCTCCGCTCACATCCGCATCCAAGCACGTTAGTCACGTGTCGCTACTCCTCCATGGAGCGCCCGATCGTGACGTCACAGTCCGGTCGCACTATTCTACGAACCGCCTGCAAGGTCTCACTCAGTGCGGTGTAGCTAAGGATACACGCGGCTTCTTGGGAAGATGTAATAGGCACAAAGTCTTGCGTGAAACGGGGAAACACTTGCGGAGTGTTAACACCAACAAGAGGGTAATAAAAACGAGCACTGACACCCTCCAACGCGTTTCGTAACTCGTGGTTACTTCTTCAGGGAATGTATGCAGATGGGGGGGGGGGGGGTTTACACATATATATACACCCACTAATTAATCAATTAGATTTCATGGTGTCAAGTTGCTGCTCAAAACATTAAAGGTGCAGTGACTAGCTCATTCAAAAAGCTGCAATACAATGATGTCAAATGAAAAAACAAAATGTCTAGTACAATCTTTATACATTCAACAATAAAATACAATTCATAAAAACAGATATATATCCTAAAATCGAACAGTGAGTATCTGAAAGAGATAAAACAAGTTTAAAGACATGCATGATTCGTTGCAATTCAGCATATATAAACAGGAGCAGAAAAACACAACTAGTACAAAGACCAGATATCTATATCTTCATTTAACCCCTTAGGGGATAGGGAGTTAAGTTGATAAATCCAGAATGTTTCTTGGTATGAGAGACTCTTAGTTCTATCTCCTCCCCTTCTTGCCCTAGGGACCACTTTGATACCTTTAAACATTAATTTAGACGGGTCTTTATTATGATGTGATGCAAAGTGGCGAGAAACACTATGTTTCTCATAACCTGCTTTGATGTTTCTAACATGCTCCTGTATCCTGATTTTAAGGCATCTTTTGGTGCGACCCACATATTGTAGGCCGCATTCACAATTAATCATGTACACCACATGGGTCGTATTACAATTTATAAAAGAGTCAATAGCAAAGATTTCATTTGTGGTAAAGGATTTAAAAGTTTTTCTCTCTGGATGTAAATACCTACAAATAGAGCACTTCCCACATTGGTAATTTCCTAGGGGTTTATCCCCAAGCCAGATTTTTGTAATTGGCTTTGTGCGGGCAGAGCCCACATCACTGGGTGCTAGTGCATTTTTTAAATTTTTGGCCCTTCTGTAGGTGAATTTAGGAAAATCAGATATATGATTATTTAGTACTGGATCGGAACTTAGAATTGCCCAATGTTTTCTTATTATGCTTTCAATTTTCTTGTTCATTGAGTTAAATGTAGTAACAAAAGGTATTTCCAGCACATTACTTTGTCCCCTATGTGATTCCTTATTTCTTGGGATTAGCATCAGCTGTCTATCCATAGATCGGACTGCATCTAGATCTCTAGTTAAACTAGCACTAGAGTACCCTCTCTCCAAAAATTTGTCAAACAATGCTTTTGATTGTATCTCAAAATCTTGTTCCCCACTACAGTTTCGCTTAACGCGAATAAATTGGCCCTTGGGAATGTTCGTGATCCACGATTTTTTGTGGTTGCTATTAGCCATTAGAATGTTATTGGCATCGATTTCTTTGAAATAAACTTTTGTTGAAACATTCCCATTGTCCAATGCTGTTAATTGAAGATCTAAATAGTTAATACTCTGTGGGATCGATACATGTGTAAAAATCAAATTTCTATCGTTAGTATTCAGATAGGAGAGAAAGGAACAGACAGACACCTCATCAGCTTCCCATACACACAGGATATCGTCTATATAACGACGCCAAAGGATAATTTGTTGGCTGTATGGGTTATTAGTCCAGATATTCTGTAGTTCCCACTGACCCATGTACAGGTTTGCGAAACTGGGGGCAAATCTAGTACCCATCGCAGTTCCGCAAACCTGTAAAAAGAACTCTGTCAAAAATAAAAAATAATTATGGGTCAGTATGAATTCAATGGATTTCAAGATGAACTCTATATTGAGGTGATGTAGAGTGCTGTCTGTCTCTAGAAAAAATTTCACTGCCTGCAGTCCTTTATCGTGTGGTATATGTGTGTAAAGTGCTTGGACGTCACACGTGATCCATTTATATGTACTCTTCCACTCAAAGTCTTGAAATGTAAGAAGAACTGAGGATGTATCTTTTAGATAGGAAGGTAATTGAGTAACATATATTTGTAGAAAAAAATCTACATATTGCGAAAGATTCGCAGTTAGGGAGTCTATTCCCGAAATAATGGGACGGCCGGGTGGGTTGGAAATACATTTATGAACTTTGGGCAAATGATAAAACACTGGTATTGTGGGAGAGACATTAAACAAAAAGTCAAATTCCGCTTGTGTAATCACAGTATCAAAGAGAGCCTTATCTAGAAGGTCCTTCAAAAGGTTAGTGAACTCACTTGTGGGATCTTTATCCAATACCTTATAGAAGGATATATCATAGAGGAGGCGGTGGGCTTCCATTTCGTAATCCTTACGATTTTGGAGCACCACACCGCCCCCCTTATCCACCTGTCTAATAATAAGGTCATTATTGTCCCTTAAACACTTTAGGGCCAGGTTCTCTTGTTGACTTAAATTGTGTCTAATGTCTCCTGTTTTACAGGTTTGCACCAATTTAGAGAAATCATCATTTACCATATTAAAAAAAGTGTCGATATGGTGCCCTTTAGATTGTGCAGGGTAAAATCTAGACCTTTTCTTAAATTCGGTATGTCTACAAACCAAGTCTTCTGTATTAAGTTCCAGAGTCTCTAGTAATGGTTCCTTTTCCTTCACTATTTGTGGACAATCATTTTCAATTTTTATAAAATGTCGTTTGAGAGTTAAATTTCTCACAAATTTGTGGAGATCACTATATAATTGAAAGCCATTTGGGCTACTAGATCTCGAGAAATTCAGGCCCCTATTCAAAACAGTTTTCTGATCATTGGTCAGTATCACCGTAGACAAATTAAAAATACCTTTGTCTACGGGGATCCTAGACTTGAGTCTCTTCTCTTGGACTCTGGTTCCTGCTCTCGTTCCTCTTCTGGTAGTGACCTTTTTATCTTTGATTTCACTGTAGGGCTGTTTACATAATCCTGTTTCCTCTCCTTCCCCTTCTTTGTTTCTTTTATCGGGGAGAATCGGCTCCTCAGCATTTCTAAAAAACGGGAGCCAGATGGAGACTCAATAGAGGATTTACTATGGGAGACTTCTTTTAGTCTATTTTCCACTTTTCTTGGGTCTTGTCTATTCTCTAAGGGTTGAGGTTTTTGGTGTTGGTCTCTACTTTTATCAGAGTAATTCTGTCTGGCGTTTGAACTATGATCTGTGTGTCTATAGTTATCTCTTCTATCATTTGATTTATTTCTATAATGATCCTGCTTCCTATTATTGGACCACCCACGTTTTTTGGGGGGCCCTCTTTTTCCTGAGCCCCTATTTCCAGACGTATGTTGGTCTCTTCTCGCACCATAATTGGGAATGTAAATTTTATCTATTACCCTACCTCTCTCCCCCTTTTTGGCCCAGTCTCTCTCTTTACCCGAATCATAATCTGCTTTGTCTCTCATAAATTTATCATGTTTAATTTTAGTTATCTCTTCGCCTGTACTTTCAAGTTTAGCGAGTAATTCTACGTCAATCTTAGAACAATCTTTATCTATGACTAAGGGTTCCAAGATTTTAATCTCTTTCAGTAACTCCTTCTCAATAATTAAAATTGATTTATTGCGCTCAAAAATAATTAAACGCATTAAATCTCTGGAACATTCATCAAGAATGCTGTTCCATTCTTTCATAAAATGCTCGTTCTCTTTCCCAAATGTGGGGGCTTCTGTACTCTCAGACCTCTTGGAATTCTATTACAGTCTAAATATTTCTGTAAAGTGTTTTTTTCAAGCCAAAATTTATTATCTTTCAACAAGAGATCTTCAAGTATCTTGAAGTGTTCTTCTATTGAGAGATCTATTTCATCCCCTTCTGAGTGGTCTCTGGGTTTCTCAGTGAACAAACGATCAAACTGTTCTTGTCGTTTGTCTCTAAGATTAAGTAGACCCCACACCATATTGATATATAATCACAGAATTATTAAATGAAATATAGTGTATAAACAGTAATATATAAGTGCAGCACCTAGAGACAAGTGAAAGTGATGAACAAATAAGTGATTGGTGCACAGCTAATAATTAGTGAAACACAATAAGCAATATGCAGTGCACAGTGATATTATAATCAGAAAAATTCAACCTTGAATGTGGATAAGTCACATATGATGCGTCTGCAGCCCTTCTTGGGGGTGTCCCAGCACCCCTAGAGCTATGGAAGAGACAAAAAAACAAGGCGCACAACGCACATAGTGAAGTACAATAAAAATAAAAGTTTACTTGTAAAAATATATATATTCTGCGTACATCAATAGAGTAAAATATAGGCAGTTGGTAATTGGGTATACCACACCAGTACACAGCTCCAGACGGCACTCCTCACTCAATTGTAGGGTGCAGGGGATCTCTCCTCATCTGATGTCAAGCTGGTAGTTGTGGAAGCCGTCTCCCTCTCACTCAAGACGGGGCAGGTCTCAGTCTCTGCTGCCGGATAGTCCTGGAACAACTGTCCTCATCAGCGTGTAGCAGCCTCCGCTCACATCCGCATCCAAGCACGTTAGTCACGTGTCGCTACTCCTCCATGGAGCGCCCGATCGTGACGTCACAGTCCGGTCGCACTATTCTACGAACCGCCTGCAAGGTCTCACTCAGTGCGGTGTAGCTAAGGATACACGCGGCTTCTTGGGAAGATGTAATAGGCACAAAGTCTTGCGTGAAACGGGGAAACACTTGCGGAGTGTTAACACCAACAAGAGGGTAATAAAAACGAGCACTGACACCCTCCAACGCGTTTCGTAACTCGTGGTTACTTCTTCAGGGAATGTATGCAGATGGGGGGGGGGGGGGGGGTTACACATATATATACACCCACTAATTAATCAATTAGATTTCATGGTGTCAAGTTGCTGCTCAAAACATTAAAGGTGCAGTGACTAGCTCATTCAAAAAGCTGCAATACAATGATGTCAAATGAAAAAACAAAATGTCTAGTACAATCTTTATACATTCAACAATAAAATACAATTCATAAAAACAGATATATATCCTAAAATCGAACAGTGAGTATCTGAAAGAGATAAAACAAGTTTAAAGACATGCATGATTCGTTGCAATTCAGCATATATAAACAGGAGCAGAAAAACACAACTAGTACAAAGACCAGATATCTATATCTTCATTTAACCCCTTAGGGGATAGGGAGTTAAGTTGATAAATCCAGAATGTTTCTTGGTATGAGAGACTCTTAGTTCTATCTCCTCCCCTTCTTGCCCTAGGGACCACTTTGATACCTTTAAACATTAATTTAGACGGGTCTTTATTATGATGTGATGCAAAGTGGCGAGAAACACTATGTTTCTCATAACCTGCTTTGATGTTTCTAACATGCTCCTGTATCCTGATTTTAAGGCATCTTTTGGTGCGACCCACATATTGTAGGCCGCATTCACAATTAATCATGTACACCACATGGGTCGTATTACAATTTATAAAAGAGTCAATAGCAAAGATTTCATTTGTGGTAAAGGATTTAAAAGTTTTTCTCTCTGGATGTAAATACCTACAAATAGAGCACTTCCCACATTGGTAATTTCCTAGGGGTTTATCCCCAAGCCAGATTTTTGTAATTGGCTTTGTGCGGGCAGAGCCCACATCACTGGGTGCTAGTGCATTTTTTAAATTTTTGGCCCTTCTGTAGGTGAATTTAGGAAAATCAGATATATGATTATTTAGTACTGGATCGGAACTTAGAATTGCCCAATGTTTTCTTATTATGCTTTCAATTTTCTTGTTCATTGAGTTAAATGTAGTAACAAAAGGTATTTCCAGCACATTACTTTGTCCCCTATGTGATTCCTTATTTCTTGGGATTAGCATCAGCTGTCTATCCATAGATCGGACTGCATCTAGATCTCTAGTTAAACTAGCACTAGAGTACCCTCTCTCCAAAAATTTGTCAAACAATGCTTTTGATTGTATCTCAAAATCTTGTTCCCCACTACAGTTTCGCTTAACGCGAATAAATTGGCCCTTGGGAATGTTCGTGATCCACGATTTTTTGTGGTTGCTATTAGCCATTAGAATGTTATTGGCATCGATTTCTTTGAAATAAACTTATGTTGAAACATTCCCATTGTCCAATGCTGTTAATTGAAGATCTAAATAGTTAATACTCTGTGGGTTCGATACATGTGTAAAAATCAAATTTCTATCGTTAGTATTCAGATAGGAGAGAAAGGAACAGACATACACCTCATCAGCTTCCCATACACACAGGATATCGTCTATATAACGACGCCAAAGGATAATTTGTTGGCTGTATGGGTTATTAGTCCAGATATTCTGTAGTTCCCACTGACCCATGTACAGGTTTGCGAAACTGGGGGCAAATCTAGTACCCATCGCAGTTCCGCAAACCTGTAAAAAGAACTCTGTCAAAAATAAAAAATAATTATGGGTCAGTATGAATTCAATGGATTTCAAGATGAACTCTATATTGAGGTGATGTAGAGTGCTGTCTGTCTCTAGAAAAAATTTCACTGCCTGCAGTCCTTTATCGTGTGGTATATGTGTGTAAAGTGCTTGGACGTCACACGTGATCCATTTATATGTACTCTTCCACTCAAAGTCTTGAAATGTAAGAAGAACTGAGGATGTATCTTTTAGATAGGAAGGTAATTGAGTAACATATATTTGTAGAAAAAAATCTACATATTGCGAAAGATTCGCAGTTAGGGAGTCTATTCCCGAAATAATGGGACGGCCGGGTGGGTTGGAAATACATTTATGAACTTTGGGCAAATGATAAAACACTGGTATTGTGGGAGAGACATTAAACAAAAAGTCAAATTCCGTTTGTGTAATCACAGTATCAAAGAGAGCCTTATCTAGAAGGTCCTTCAAAAGGTTAGTGAACTCACTTGTGGGATCTTTATCCAATACCTTATAGAAGGTATCTCTTTCAGATACTCACTGTTCGATTTTAGGATATATATCTGTTTTTATGAATTGTATTTTATTGTTGAATGTATAAAGATTGTACTAGACATTTTGTTTTTTCATTTGACATCATTGTATTGCAGCTTTTTGAATGAGCTAGTCACTGCACCTTTAATGTTTTGAGCAGCAACTTGACACCATGAAATCTAATTGATAAGTTAGTGGGTGTATATATATGTGTAAACCCCCCCCCCCCCCCATCTGCATACATTCCCTGAAGAAGTAACCACGAGTTACGAAACGCGTTGGAGGGTGTCAGTGCTCGTTTTTATTACCCTCTTGTTGGTGTTAACACTCCGCAAGTGTTTCCCCGTTTCACGCAAGACTTTGTGCCTATTACATCTTCCCAAGAAGCCGCGTGTATCCTTAGCTACACCGCACTGAGTGAGACCTTGCAGGCGGTTCGTAGAATAGTGCGACCGGACTGTGACGTCACGATCGGGCGCTCCATGGAGGAGTAGCGACACGTGACTAACGTGCTTGGATGCGGATGTGAGCGGAGGCTGCTACACGCTGATGAGGACAGTTGTTCCAGGACTATCCGGCAGCAGAGACTGAGACCTGCCCCGTCTTGAGTGAGAGGGAGACGGCTTCCACAACTACCAGCTTGACATCAGATGAGGAGAGATCCCCTGCACCCTACAATTGAGTGAGGAGTGCCGTCTGGAGCTGTGTACTGGTGTGGTATACCCAATTACCAACTGCCTATATTTTACTCTATTGATGTACGCAGAATATATATATTTTTACAAGTAAACTTTTATTTTTATTGTACTTCACTATGTGCGTTGTGCGCCTTGTTTTTTTGTCTCTTTCAGACTCAGGGTGTTCACTGACAGTGGGACCGTCATTGGAAGCCAGTGCTGGTGCTGGTGCATTGCTTGGCAGCGACTGTTGCTTCTTAGTTGGTTTTAACACGACCCTTTGTTTTTTGCCGCCTCCATGATCATAGATACGGGAAAAATCCGGTGACACACACCAATACCCTCCAACAAATTGGGGCTCAATACGGTGAAAACAGGGGTCACTGCATAACCTTTTCCTTACTGCACGCTTCCACGTATGAGGAGTTGGCGAAAATTTGTAAAAGTCATATTTTTCGATAAAATACTGATAAATTTGAGCAACTGTTGCCATCTTATCCTCTGTTGCATTAATCGCAGCCCATATCAAATACGCGTAACTTCTGTCAGGTTTTTGGAAAGCGGGCTGCACTTGAACACTCATGGTGGGTCTCTGCAGAATAGTGTAACACAAACTGAAACTGGTCTTTGTCTTTCTTTAATATGAAAAGCCTAAATTGATACATTTTGGCAACTCTTCCTACAGTCTCAAGGCCAAGGCCAAGTTACAATGACACACTGTGGTACAGTATCTTTTTTAAACGAAACACCTGCAATCCGACACATTACTGATTCGGCGCATTACAAGTCATGAATTTATGCCATCTGGCGGACACGCGAAGCATTGCAGCCTAGTAAATCCTTAACCATTATCAATTAACACATCAACCGCGCGTCAGCCTGGCATGCACCTGGCTGGGAAGGAAAAAGGAGCCCGGCATGCTCCAGGTGAACAGCGTGGCATTCCAGGAACATGCCAGGTAGTAGCCGGTGATTTGTAAGAATAAAAGCTGCCGCAGCAGTATATATATATATATATATATATATATTGTGACAGAAACCAGGGGTTGGTAATAAACTCCATATACAGGGCTCCCAGGATACTGAACAGTTTCTGTCCTGTCTAAACTGAACAGGGCAGCCTCGTGGTACAGGCACTCCATTCCACAGTTTGTCTGCTGCCTGTTTTCTGTCACCTGTCATGCTGATTAGAGTTCAGGTATATAAGACCTGTTTCCTGTTTCCTCTGGGCCCCGCCCAAGAGCCTGGAAGGCTGCTGAACTGCAGAGGGGTGAGAAAGCCTCTTTCCCAAATCGCTTCATTCATTCTGTTAGTTTGTCTAAAGACTGCAAAGGTACTTATTTTGTTGGTGGAAGTGGACAAGCCACTTCCAACTCTGAGTCAGGGACATCTAAGTTTAAGTTATCGCTCAGACGAGCAGCTTTTTGTTTGGCTTTGTTTTCTGTTTAAACTGTGGCAGTCTCAGTGCCTGGGACTGAATAAACCAGGCATAGCCTGTTTAAAGGAACAGTACGTGACGTCTCATCATTTAACCTACCCTAAAAGACCGTGTTCTAACAGTCCCGGACAGACGGCGGAGCCCCGGAGTAAGCCGTTTGTCACATATGGTGGAGAATGCGGGCAGAACACTAAAAGGTCTGGGGGTTAAAGAACTTTAAAAAAAAAAAAAAAAAAAAAGTTTTTTTCTCTCTCTCCAAACAAGATGGAAGACGTGGTGAGTGCGCTGGTACGCAATGTCGCTGTCCAGAGAGACGCGAATGAAGCCCTGCAACAGGCGAATGCAAACCAGCAAGAGACAAACCGCTTGCTGAAAGAGGAGCAACAGCGGTTCGCTCAGGGCTTACAGCAGGAACTCGAGATCCTGAGGGAGACTATCAGTAACCTTCCACTGGCAGCGGCAGCCCCAGTTCCGAAAATGACCAGGGCAAGCCACTACCTTCAGAAGATGGGACCCTCGGATGATGTGGAAGCCTATCTTCTCACGTTTGAACGCACGGCACAGAGAGAGGGATGGCCAGAAGCTGAGTGGGCTGGTCTATTCGCACCCTTCCTAAGCGGCGAACCCCAGAAGGCTTACTTTGATCTAGAGCCAGCCGAAGCTAACGTCTATGCAAAATTGAAGTTCGAGATCCTCGCCCGCCTCGGCGTAACCACGGCTGTTCGCGCCCAAAGGTTTCACGCATGGTCCTTCACGATGGATAAAGCCACCCGAAGCCAGATGTATGACCTCATCCACCTCGCCCGGAAGTGGCTACAACCCGAGATCAACTCAGCAAGCCACATCGTGGAACGGTTGGTCATGGACCAGTTCTTGAGGAAACTTCCCTCTGCCTTACGCCATTGGGTCAGTCGGAGTGACCCCCACAATGCGGATGAGCTTGTGGCCCTCGTAGAAAGGTACAATGCAGCAGGAGAGCACCCGCAACCCACAGTCGTGGAGCAACCCCACTACCCGAGGTTCCAGGACTCTTCCAGAGACGGTAAAAGGGTACCGGGGTTAAGGGGAGCTGAAGAGCGGCGACCACCTTCACGCAGCACCAGCAACAGTGGTTCGCACACTAAGGGCAATAGCCAACATGGGGAGCCGGGAAAAGGCTCTAAGTGGGACACAGACTATGTACCTAAATGTGTAAATTGTCATGAGAGGGGCCACACAGCAAAAATCTGCCCACTAAATGATGAGCCCATGCAATGCAACAGCGTGGAACCTTATTCGCTGTTGTCCCAATGTATGGGCCCTAGCCCAGAGGACCCCTTGAATAACCATCTGTGGGCATTTGTAAAGGTTAATGGTAAGAGGGTTCGGGCACTTCTTGACTCTGGGAGTATGGTCACACTAGTGTCCGAATACCTATTGCCCATTAAGAAGAAACAGGTAAACAGTTCACAAAGAGTGGCAATTTGTTGTATACATGGGGATAATCATGAATATTCCACTGTTGATGTTTTTTTTGAAACAGAATTTGGTTCTTTAGATTTCAAGGTGGGTGTTGTACCCAAACTGGCACATGATGTGTTAATAGGGACCGACTTTCCCCATTTTCTAAAAATGTGGTCCCCAGCTCAGAATAGCGCCCAGAGTTCAATAGCAGACCATAACGAAGTGTTAGAAGAAACAAATCCTTTCCCGTTTTCAGAAATGGAGGTTGACAAGGGCCCAAATAAGAAAGGGGAAAAGGAGGAGTGCTGTGAAATTCCCTTCCCCATCACTACTTTGGTAGGGAATACCCCAAATCAAGATGTTGATCAGGCACTTACCACCCCAGTACAGGATAAGACCCTCGCTGACCTAGAGGTCAGTCCTGGGAGTTTTAAGAAGGCCCAGTGGGAGGACCCCACATTAGCGGTAGCAAGGGGAAATATACGGGACCAGAATAGTACTCATGGCCAACCAGATAGGTCACTTGCTTACCCCTACTTCGAGGTAGAGAACGACCTAGTATATCGGGTTGATAAAAGAAAATCAGTTACAACTAAACAATTGTTGGTACCACGGACATTCCGTAACGTAGTATTACACCTCGCACATAGTCATCCATTGGGGGGACACCTAGGGGTGGAAAAGACAAAAGAAAAGGTTCACCGAAGCTTTTATTGGCCTGGGGTTCTGGCAGAAATTACAAACTATTGTTCCTCATGCCCAGAATGTCAGATCACCGCCCCGTTCAAAGCATACCGCAGCCCATTAGTACCCCTTCCCATAATAGAGGTACCATTTGACCGGATTGCTATGGATCTAGTAGGACCCCTAATAAAGTCTGCTAGGGGACATCAGCATATATTGGTAATATTAGATTATGCTACCCGATATCCGGAGGCAGTTCCCCTACGTAGCACCTCTGCTAAAAACATAGCAAAAGAGTTAGTACTTCTGTTTTCCCGGGTCGGAATTCCTAAAGAGATCTTATCTGACCAGGGAACACCATTTATGTCCCAAGTAACAAAAGAGCTATGTAAACTCCTAAAAATCAAGCATCTCAGAACCTCAGTCTATCATCCACAAACAGATGGTTTAGTGGAAAGGTTCAATAAAACCTTAAAGAGCATGTTACGCCGGGCGGTCGATAAGGATGGGAAAAACTGGGACTGTTTGTTACCATACCTGTTATTTGCCATTAGGGAAGTTCCCCAGTCATCCACAGGCTTCTCCCCGTTTGAACTATTGTATGGCCGACATCCAAGGGGCTTACTGGATATAGCCAAAGAAACTTGGGAACACGAGGTTACCCCTTACAGAAGTGTAATAGAGCATGTTGCCCAAATGCAGGACCGCATTGCTGCAGTCCTACCCATAGTGAGGGAACACATGGAGAAAGCTCAAGAAGCACAAAGGAATACGTATAATAAGGGTGCTAGGGTCAGAATTTTTTTTCCAGGTGATAGGGTACTAGTTCTGGTTCCCACCGTGGAGAGTAAATTCCTTGCTAAATGGCATGGGCCATATGAGGTCTTGGAAAGAGTGGGAGAAGTAAATTATAGGGTAAGGCAGCCAGGTAGGAGGAAACCTGAGCAAATTTACCATATAAACCTACTCAAGCCCTGGAAAGATAGAGAGGTCTTGTTAACCCTAGTACCCCCAGGTCCGTCAGAGAATCAAGAAACTGACCCAGAGGTTAGCATAGCTGAAACACTGTCCGTGCATCAGAAACGAGAGGTCCAGAGTTTAGTGAGAAGGAACAAAGAAATCTTCTCTACACAGCCAGGTAAAACTAACGTAATTAAACATGACATAGTCTCTGAACCGGGGGTCCGAGTTAACCTTAAACCGTACCGAATCCCAGAGGCCAAGAGAGAGGCTATAAGTTTAGAGGTTAAAAAAATGCTAAAACTAGGCGTAATTGAGGAATCCCAAAGTGGGTGGAACAGCCCTATAGTTTTAGTCCCAAAGCCAGACGGTACAACAAGGTTTTGTAATGACTACCGGAAACTAAACGCGGTGTCAAAATTTGATACTTATCCTATGCCCAGGGTGGATGAACTTGTAGAGAGACTGGGCAAAGCCCGATATCTCACAACCCTAGACCTAACAAAAGGGTACTGGCAGGTTCCCCTCACAGAAAGGGCAAAAGAAAAAACAGCCTTCTCAACCCCAGACGGCCTCTTTCAATATAAGGTGCTGCCTTTTGGCTTACATGGAGCTCCCGCCACATTCCAAAGAATGATGGATAAAATTTTAAAACCACATGTTCGGTATGCTGCCGCCTACCTGGATGATGTGGTAATCCATAGTGAAGATTGGCAGTCCCACCTTCCAAAGGTCCAAGCTGTGCTCGACGCAGTTCGGTCTGCTGGACTAACTGCTAACCCCGCTAAATGCACTATTGGTCTGGAGGAGGCCAAGTATCTGGGGTATTCTATTGGTAGAGGGTTACTCAAACCACAAACACTCAAAGTAGAGGCGATACAAAATTGGCCAAGGCCAGTCACAAAAAAACAAGTAAGGACCTTTTTGGGGTTAATTGGCTACTATAGGAGGTTTATTCCCAATTTTGCAACTAAGGCAACCCCACTAACCGACCTCACAATAGCAAGAGGACCGCTAATGGTAAAGTGGTCCCCCGAAGCCGAACAGGCCTTTAGAAGCCTGAAAGAAGCTCTCTGTGCCCAACCAGTGTTGGTCACACCTGACTTCTCCAAAGAGTTCGTAGTCCAAACCGACGCATCTGAGGTAGGGCTGGGGGCGGTACTCTCCCAGGAGTCTCAAGGGGAGGAGCACCCCATCCTTTATTTAAGTAGGAAACTAAATCCCCAGGAGAAAAATTACTCCATAGTCGAGAAAGAGTGTCTCGCAATAAAGTGGGCTGTAGAGACACTCAAGTATTATCTGTTGGGGAGAAAGTTCCGATTGGTCACAGATCATGCACCCCTTACCTGGATGTGTCAAAATAGGGAGAAGAACGCTAGGGTGACCAGGTGGTTCCTAAGCCTACAGCCCTTTAAATTTTCTGTGGAACACAGGTCGGGGCACAAACATGGCAATGCCGACGGGTTGTCAAGGATGCACTCCCTAATATCCATGGTCGCTCACCCCTCGAGGTCTGAGCTGGGGGGGAGGATATGTGACAGAAACCAGGGGTTGGTAATAAACTCCATATACAGGGCTCCCAGGATACTGAACAGTTTCTGTCCTGTCTAAACTGAACAGGGCAGCCTCGTGGTACAGGCACTCCATTCCACAGTTTGTCTGCTGCCTGTTTTCTGTCACCTGTCATGCTGATTAGAGTTCAGGTATATAAGACCTGTTTCCTGTTTCCTCTGGGCCCCGCCCAAGAGCCTGGAAGGCTGCTGAACTGCAGAGGGGTGAGAAAGCCTCTTTCCCAAATCGCTTCATTCATTCTGTTAGTTTGTCTAAAGACTGCAAAGGTACTTATTTTGTTGGTGGAAGTGGACAAGCCACTTCCAACTCTGAGTCAGGGACATCTAAGTTTAAGTTATCGCTCAGACGAGCAGCTTTTTGTTTGGCTTTGTTTTCTGTTTAAACTGTGGCAGTCTCAGTGCCTGGGACTGAATAAACCAGGCATAGCCTGTTTAAAGGAACAGTACGTGACGTCTCATCATTTAACCTACCCTAAAAGACCGTGTTCTAACAGTCCCGGACAGACGGCGGAGCCCCGGAGTAAGCCGTTTGTCACAATATATATATATATATATATATATATATATATATATATATATATATATATATATATAACATACACAGAAAAGCGAATACCGCATCACTTCCAATAAATAGTGCAAAGTCAAAACCTACCTAAATCAGAAAAATATATCTGAAAAAGTTGTAGCAAAAATATAAGCTGTAGGTGGTGCTAGAGGAAAAAAATGAATATGTAAACACAAAAAAAGAAAACCTCTAAAGTAGCACTCAGACAAATGTTTGCAAAAATAGAAAAGGTACTTTAATTGAATCCAAAAAATAACAGACATACAAACAACTAACTGGAGAGCCTGCCTGACTAAAAATATGAAAAATAAGTGGACAGAAAAAAACAAAAAAATATATAAAATACAACACAATATAATAGACCCAAAAATATGAAAGATGATGCCCTTAAGATACTCGCTCACTGAGGGAACAGAAATTCCCGCAATGAAGCAATACAGACCGGCCGGTCACCACATGTATGAGGGGCTGAAAAACATCATAGGTCTACAAAGAAAAACATAAAAAAATAATACACAAAAAAAATAACATGAGTGTTGTGCTGATAGCAGTAAAAATGTCAATAGAAAATTAGTAGCCTCTTGCAACTCAGGTAAGGCAAGAGCAGGGGAGACCTATAAATGAGTATATTTAGTGACCCAAAAACATAAATGAAAGCAAATGGGAAACAAAAAAGGGAGAGATGGAATAAACAGTGATACTCAGCTCCTTGATGTAGAGGTACTGCAATCATAGATCAGCACAGCACAGTCCACTGATAAAGTCCAAACATGTAGGACATTGTGAAAGTCCAAAATGAGACAAAGGCAGGCAGGGTCAACAGCAGCAAAAATTAAAATTAACCCACTAACGCGTTTCGCCCACAAAGGCTTCCTCACGAGTGGGGCTAAGGCTGAGTTGCAGGAGCATTTAAATAGGTTGCAAACAATTACAAAATTCGCGCCAAAACGCCACATTTAACACATGCAATCAATTGCTTTGGTGATTAGTGCTGGTGATTAGTATCAGTGGGGTCTGGCAGCTGTATATAGATGTTTTGGATCGTGAGTTTACATCATGTTCCCAGTGTACACTTCCTGAAGCAAGGTGTCTTCACAAATTCTCGCGAGAGTTGTACATGATGCTCCCCACATGCGCATTGCAATGTGACTGTTGCGCCCGCCATCTTTGTTATGGTATTTACATTTGCCATTACTGACGTCATCATCTGTAGCGAACAAATGGAGGATCACACGAGAATTGTCCCTTACTTCCCGCACATGCGCAATATATATTGCTTTATTGCGGCGGCCATCTTTGAGAAGGTCAAATAGCCTTCAGAAGGTTTCTGATATTTGTCGGACAGATTTGTAAAGACAAGTCCTCGCGCATGGGCAATAAGTGTTTAAATGCCCAGACGCCTCATGCAGGGAATCACAGCAGAACAATAGACCCACTTTCGATAACAGAACCAGCATCCTTTATATCTTCATCAGGCCTTTAGATCCCAACGCAATAACCACACATTGAAGCATGTTTTTGGTGCATTTGTAATGGGAACTTCATCCTTAAAGATATCCTTATTAATTGGTTGGTATCCTGATCTTTTGTAGGTAGATATTCATACATATAGGGGGAGTCGTGTAATATCAAGACAATATTATGGCATCCTAAGCAAGTACAGAGGTAACCTGCATATAAAGGATAGAGGCTGATCTATGATGATGAGAAAAGAGAAGAGACGAAGATTAAAGCAATTCTTCCAAAACATCCCACATCCTAGGTAGAGCAAATCATTAATATTGCAGTTAGGAAACAAAAAAGTAATAAAAAATGTTAATTAAACGAAAATATCTGCACACATAAATAAAATGAGGACGGTATATGGGGAAAACTGTCAAGACTGTTAATAACTTAATCATAAAAAACAATCAAAACCTAATTCCTTTAAACCAGAAACCCCCATAAAAAGTATATATATAAAAAAGTCAGATATAAACTGTTACTTAATTGTTTCCATGAGGACTCTGCAGTATCACCTATAATTGGAAGACAAGATGATGGTTTATCATGCAATAAAAACAGAAACAATAGATGATGGAATAAACAGGTCACATTATAGGAACATAGAGAAACCCAAATAGTCGTTAAGACCATTTGGGAGCATTGAACCTAACGTGACAATCCACCTGCATTCGTGTTGTAAAAGTGTTCTCTCAAAGTCTCCCCCGGCATCAGTATATATTCCCCGTTGTCTTTCATATTATTATTCGTCTTATTTTTAGGAATCAGGGAGACACGCTCTATAGCAAACTGCAGAGAGAAGCGAATTATCCGCGTTATGTTCCTGCAAAAAATGTTTGGCTACCATAGTGATGTTCTGAATGATTCTAGGTCCCTTTTAGCTGTTTTGATATTCCTACTATGTTCCATTATCCTAACACGTACTTCCCTAGTTGTCATGCCTACGTATATCTTATTGCAGGGACACATTAGGCAGTAGATTACTCCTTTTGATCGACAATTCAGAAATTGCTTTATTGTAAACTCATTTATGCCCTTACTATCCTTAAAAGTGGATGTTGGTTTAGTAAACTTGCAAGCAGGACAGCCACCACATTTAAAAAAACCCTTCTTGTCAAAAGTAGACAGAAATGTAGTTGTACTGGGTATAGTGTAGTGGCTGTGGACCAATTTGTCCCTTAAATTTGGTGATCTTCTGCTTGTAAGTTCCACTTTAGGGCCTAGTTTATGTTTAAGATCTGAATCAATCATAAGAATGGGCCAATGTTTTTGAAGGATTTCACGTACCTGATTCCATTGTTGATTGTACGTGCCTATGAATCATATTTTATTGGAATCTTGTTGTTTTGGTTTTGGTTTCAAAAGAGATACCCGGCTCATACCTTTGCTACGTTCATATCCTTTCTTGATAATAGATTGGCTATATCCTCGATTGCTGAATCTATGTTTCATTTCTACTGCTCTTGATTCATAGATAAGGGGATCAGAGCAGTTGCGCTTTAGGCGAATAAATTCACCAGTAAGGACTCCAGCGATTTGGTGGGAAAGGTGGGAGCTTGAGGCGTGCAGGATAGCGTTGGTGGCAGTCTCTTTCCTGAAAATATCAGTACTAAGATGCCCATTACTCTCAATCTTAATGCAGAGATCTAAAAAATCGATTGAGGTGGGATTAAATTTAGATGTTAACTTAATGTTGAGACTGTTGTGGTTGAGCACAGCGACAAATCGTTCAAAATCCTCCGCACTGCCCTGCCAGAGGATCAAGACATCGTCGATGTATCTCAACCACAACAGTACCCGATCAGTCATAGTACTGTTAGCCTCAGAGAAAACCACCTCTCGTTCCCACCAACCTAAAAAGAGATTTGCATATGCGGGGGCACATGCTGCCCCCATTGCTGTCCCCCTTAGCTGCAAGTAAAACTTGTTCTTAAATAGGAAATAGTTATGCGTCAGGGTGTATGACATCAGCTGCATCAAAAATTCTATCAGCGGTTTTGTCAAAGTTGTCATAGTAAGGAAGTTATGAGATGCTTCCAATCCATCTTTGTGATGAATGGAGGTATACAATGCCTCAACATCACAAGTTGCTAAAATCACACCGTCATCTACAACAATCTCGTCCAATCTGGATAACACATCCATAGTGTCACGCAAAAATGTGGGCAACGTCTCAAATATAGGATATAGGAAGGTGTCAATAAAACGGCTGATTGGTTCACTCATACCACCAATCCCTGCTACAATGGGCCTGCCCGGTGGATTTTGGGGGTGTTTATGAACCTTCGGTAGCATATAGAAGGTGGGTGATACTGGGAATTTGGTCTTCAGACCTTGACAGATGGATGCTGTGATTGTACCCTGTGAGAATAGCACTTGATATCCCTCAACTGTCTGAAGACCTCCTTTTCATATTGTGATTTTGGCCAGATCACCACATTGCCACCTTTGTCTGCAGGTTTAATTTCCACATTTGACATGCCACATAGATCTTGGAGGGCTCTCCATTGTATACTTGATAAATTATTTGACCCTGTATTTTTAGGTAAGTTAAGTATATCCTCTGTGACAAGATTCGCAAAGATCTCTATGCACGAATTCGTTTGAATAGGAGGACAGAAAGTAGATTTTGGTTTAAAGTTAGACACCAAACTTAACTCATTACCTGTCCTAGTATTGGGCAATGATTGAGAAACCAAATCCTGTATTAATTCACGCTCTTGTGTGTTAAGAACTTCTTCACTATCATGGCTGCTTATCCCATTGCCCGAATCTTTATTAAAATGCTTTGTAAGAAGCAGCTTTCGGCAAAAAAGATTCAAATCCTTTATCCAATCGAACTTATTGATGTGATATGTGGGAGAAAAGGATAGTCCTTTCCTAAGAACAAATAATTGTTCTTCGGTAAGGACCATATCAGAAAGATTAATAATAGTAAGTTCATCACTCACCACTTGGCATGATTGCCCCTTCTCTTTTTGCCTCTGTATCCATATCGGATTCTGTCTCGTAATTGACGATTTCCCACGTCTCGTCCTCCTTGCGCTTGATCTTGTCCGTGGCTTTGTCCTAAAAAAGAGGTTGAAGGACCGGCATCGCCTTCCACTGACTGCCTAGATTCATAATCCGACGAGTCGATATCTGTTGATGTTGCACCAGATACAACAGACGGATTGATTACATTCCGGGGTCTTGATTTCTTTGTTGTTCTCTTACCGTGCTGCCAGTTGTATACTTTGTCTGTTTGATAATCAACAGAGTCACGGTTAAATTTTACTTTCTTAATATCTGTAATTTCAATCTCGTATTTAACAATATCCTCCTCAATGGTTTTGACAAATTGCAAGTCATTTGGGTCAAGACTCTTATAAATCTCCTCTATTTCTAGAGAGACCTCTTTGAAGGTATTGGAGTCATGTTCAATTAGAATGGACATCGGAACTTACCTTGGACGCGGAAGCGTCACTGCTCAGCTGTAATCAGCAGTTGCGTAGGTCCTCTGATGGTGACGTCACTCCCCTAAACGGGGATACCGCTGGCTCCGTTCACTCGGTGAGATTAGCCACAGGGCTTAATTCTGAGATTGATATAACAGTCCCAATAGCCTTTAAATAAGGCTTTGCAGCAAATTGAAAGACAGTTAAAAGTACTGAATACAACAGAAAATAGGGAGATCTACTAAGAGATCCTGAGAAAGCAAAAGAGTGAAACGCGTTGAGTACAGTGGCGGCCGCCTTCAGCCTCGTGCGGCCATTTCCGCGCGACTTTTAAAACCGCGGGCAGATGCAGTGTTTGATGCGGCATGTTCCGGTATTTTTAGGCGCCGCGGGCAGTTTCATTGTATTAGCGCTATTAGCGCTGTCTCGCCATGAATGCGGCATGAACGCGGCAAAGTGCGTGACATTCGGAAAACATCCCCGAAAAAATTCGGGGATGTAGGAGAAGAAAAGGGGCCACAACAGTAAGAGTTAGTGCTTGGGAGAACTGGAGTTTGGAGGCATGGGCATTCGGAGCTGTACCCAGAGGCAAAGTGTCCTTCCGCCCTCACTTGTGACGTCATCCGGAAGTGACGCATGCGGAAGGATAGGCTGAGACGGGAGTGGGATTTACAGCAGCATCTACTGGCTAAGTGCTCCATTCTGTCGGCGGTTCTCTCTAATGAATTTTATATTGTTGGAAAATGTGAGTTTGTTACGTTTATCTTGAATCTTTTAATACATTTGGTGAAACATTACACACTATTGTGGCATTTCTCTCTCATTGTATATCTGATGACTACAAACCATACACACTGAGGGGTATCCTGTGACCACACCATTCCTCTGCAAAAGTGCTCCAGTCAGAGAGAGAAGACTCTCTGACATATCTTTTATATCTGGAAGTTTTTTGAGTGCAACCTCATCAGAGCCTTAATACTTATTTAACTATTGGCATATACCATCTGCACTATCTTGTTTTCTTTCATTCCACATATTACTGAATTTTACTGATATGCCTGTTATTTCTGCTACATTGTAAGTAGCCTCGGTTGCTTGCGCAATAATTTTATTCATAAACGTACTTCACCATATTGGTATCTTTTTCATCTATAGGTACATCTCGTTGTGGAATTCGAATATAGGGCTTGTTCACGTATTTATCCTTCAGGTGTTGTATATCCATGCACCTGTGTCTCTGATTTGTGCCTTTTGTGTTTTTTTTGTACTTTGTATTTCCTTTGGGGTGGTGTACACCCATTACATTGTGGCAGCACTCATAGACATCATTGCAACACTATTTTAAATCAGTTTTGCGCACCTTATACTTTTTTCTTTATATAGATGTAGCCAGGTCCCCCAGGTTTATCCTCACCTCCGCTGTAGTGGAATAGTCAGGGAAGGTTGCAGAGTGTGCAGGGAGCGCTACGGTGCACAGGAGGCTTTGCGGCGGCCCGAGCGTTCAGGGGCTGCCATGTTGGTACTCGCGCATGCGCAGTGAGTCCCGAAGGTGACGGAGCTAGAAGAGAGTTTACGCATGTGCAGGGAGTGGCTACGGTAGCGCGCGAAGCACAGACCAACCAGAGGAGGCCTAGAGCAGGGGACTACAAGTCCCATGAGCCTCAGCCAGACCGGGTGATGCCAGGGAGCCAATAGGGTGACAAGAACTCGGCAAGAAGAGGATAGGAGGTTGCGCAGGAGAGCACGCTAGGCAGAGAAGACCAGGACGGGGAAGAGGAAGGAGCTCTAGTTGTAGAGAGGCAAGTAGCCTCTACACTAAGTCCAAATACCCCCAGGCCCTGATAGGCCCCTGAGTCCCAGTCACCTTGTAGTCAATGTAGGGACAGGCCCTAGAATAGGACCCTGCACCGTTAGTGTGTCAAGTTAGGGACACAGAGGTTGCTGCAGAATTGTATCAGAGGTTTGGGACCAGACCTCTACAAAGACATTATTAGCCATCCGGATGGGATCGCCCCGGAGGATCTCACCGACGGGTCCATGTCTTCGGATCCTTTGCGAAGATTGTTTGCGGGCCCGAGCGCAGGAGCGCTCGGCAGGTAATATCTACTAAAGTGCACCAACTGTAACATTGCTCATCTTAGTAGCTGGGCTGTCACATACACACACATTTGGGGATTGCGGTGTGGGGCATTGGACACGGTGTGGGAACACGGTGAAGGGTCGCGTCCTGCGAGATGCGTTATCTATTGCGTCTCCTCAAGGAGGAATACTGAAAGGTTATGATACATGCAAGGTTATGGTTACCGCTAATAAAGCTACTGTTTCTTTTACATACTGTGTGAGTAGTATTGTGTTATTGTCCTGCGAGGAACAACTCCTGCTCTGCTGGGAGCCATCGCAGGTGGAGGCGCTGCATCTGGTAAGAGATAATCCATATATATATATATATATATATATTGCCTCAGGCTCTCTGTGGCAGAGGCTCAGGCCCTGCGA